>NC_142801.1:17081253-17276123 GCF_049724085.1 Artemia sp. Qi Xiang Cuo
TTCTATAGAAGTATTACCTAGATGCGAGGGCTACTCACACTCTTTGAAAGAGTGTGATGACCTGCTTACCTACTAGAAGAACCTGTTTGGCTATAGCGTCTAGGCAGAAATGGTAGGTACTACTCTACTTTTGGTTTATTCGAATTTGAACGCAAAATTGAATAGAATGGAACACTTCCTAAAGACTGTTTCAAGTAAGTTCGATTCGTATGATAATCACTTTCCACCACTGCCTGCCCGTGCGACGCCCTCAACTGACTCTCACACCACTATTGTTGTCTCTACACTGCCGCAAACACTTAATCATCCAATAAAACGCAAAGAAGTGCTCGATAAAGTAAGCTGTCATGACGATGTTACCAAGCAGAGTTTGCGTGGTGACCAATGGCTAGTTAATGTTGAAAAATCTGCTGCTGAAGAATTCAAAGACTCAATTTCAGTGATTTTAGCAGAATCTCCATCCAAGGTGATCACTAAGCGCTTTTTCGGGATAGTCAGAGGAATATCGAAGGACTTAGACTTCTCATTCTTTCAAGGATATCCAGGTGTGGTGGAAGCTATGCGGCTGGGTGACACTGGGACGGTTAAGCTTGAGTTTTGTGACTCCATGTCAAAAGCCAAGTCTATGCAAAATGGTGTTAAACTTGGATATGAATACTTATCTGTGAAAGACTATCTGTCGGCACCTCAGTGCTGTCTCAAATGCCATTCGCCAGACCATAGAGTAGCTGATTGTACAATTTTGGTTGCGAAGTGTGCACGCTGTGCGGGCACTCATATTTCCACCAAGGATTCTCCCTGCCAGCTTGATGCAAGATGTGCTAATTGTGGCCTCCTTTAGTCTTAGATGCAAAGTGCTGAGAGATATAATTGCCAAGAAGAAATGATTTTGCCTGTTTCGATTGTTTCGCTTAATATAAATGGTACTTGTTTAAAGGAGCATAAGATTGATGAATTGTGTGACCGGTTTGACATATTATGCCTTCAAGAACACCTCCTGACTTCTGCTAGTATTAATATGTTAAAAAGAAGTCGTAATCATTCCGTTTTCACAACTAATGCTGAGGTCACTTTTAGTAGACCTTCTGGAGGCCTCGCGTGCATTGTTAAGAATAACCTGAGTTTGTTCTCTCCAGTATGTTTTCACAGTGATAAATTCATCCTTTTGGTTCGGTTTGGTAATACTGTGCTGATTAATTTGTATCTCCCGTGTAACAAAAAAACTATTTCCGCTTTAAACGTGTATATGAAAGCCTTAGCAAATCTTAAGGCTATTCTTGCGTCTGTTGTATCGACTGGTTATGATTTCATAGTGGTTGGTGACTTCAATACAGATATTACAAGTCAGTCAGTTCGATCCGATATATTCCTTGATGCTTTTTCTGCTTATAAAATAGTTGAGAAAAGTGTTTATTATTCATATATTCACCAATCTGGATGTTTGTCTAATTTTGACCATGTAGTTGCCTAGCCAAATATTAATGTATCGACTGTTCTTGTTCATGAAGAAGATCGCGATATTGACCACCTCCCGATTTCGTTCTCTGCTTCACTAGTCGCTTTCCGTTCTACTAGACCATATACACAAAGTTCTAGGTGGTTTTACAGGAATAACTGGAGTAGAGCTAATTTTGCACTTTATATTACTACTTTGTCCGCGTTATTGGGTTCTATAAAAGTTCCTTACCATTTGCTTCAAGTTACTGACCGTTTCTCAAATGATAAGAAGTCTCTAAATGAATATTATGATAAAATAATTTGGTGCTTAAGACAAGCAGAGGCGACTGCCGTTCCTCTAGAAAAGATTAAAGTTAAAATCAGAATGGGCTTTGGACCCAGAGTTAAAAGTTGTAAAGAATAAAGCTAAGTTTTGGCTACGAATATGGGTGTCTTGCGGTCGGCCAAATCGAGGAGTTGTCTTCGATCTGAAGCAAAGTACCAAGCGTGCTTATAAAAAACGTTTACGGCAGTCTAGGTTATCTGGTTTTGATTTTCCTGCGTTGAGAAAGGAGTGGTCTCATGTTCTGAATTCGGAAAAGCTTAGTAGTGAGTTTTCTGAAAGTCCTATAGCAGTTCATACTTGGGTGTGGTATTATAATGATATTTTTGGCAAGGTGAACCGGGAAGTTGAAAAGCTTTTTAGTAATATTCTTGAGTCGTGTTTGCCTAATCGTATTTCTCCGAGTAATGTATTACCAGTATCTAATTTTGATATTCGTCAAGCTATTAAGAACATCCAATCTAGCTTTGTTGATCAAGACGGAATTTCTTCTTATCATATGAAAGTAGTTTGTCCAACTTTGATAGATCACCTTCAGCTACTGTTTCAGATTTGTTTATCTACTTCTATGGTTCCCGACACTTTTCTCTGTGGCACAGTCACCTTGGTTTTAAAGCGTGGAAAAACTTCGTCAGAGTGTAGTTCTTATCGACCAATTACTGTTTCGTGCAATCTTAGCAAAAAATATTTAGTATATTCTTCTCCCTTTTTTTCAGAAAATGTTAATTTTGATGAAAACCAATTTAGTTTTCAAAAAAGGCTGGGATGACAGCACGCCCATCGTATTCTAGCTTCCCCCCTGTTGCAATCTGTTAATAATAATTCTCCTCTTCATATCTGTGCTCTTGATCTTTCGAAAGCTTTCGATAGTATCGTCCACTCACATGCACTCTATTCACTTTTTTCCAATAATATTAGCCTTTCTATTGTTGTTTTGTTACAGTACTGGTATTCAAACTCTTTTATTCGGGTAAAATGTAATGGAGTAGTTTCTGATTCAAAGGTGTTTCTTCGGCGTGGGGTACGTCAAGGTGGTGTGCTTTCTTCAACTATTTTTAAGTTATGTATTGCTCCTATTCTTTCATCTTTGCCTTCGACTTTCATTTCTTATGGAATTGATGCCTCGTATCTGGCTTATGCGGACCATGTTCTCCTTGTCAGTCGTTCTAGGGCTGGGCTCTCACATTCTGTCAGCTGGATATCAGACCAGTTCAGACGGATTGGGCTTATGTTGAACGTTGATAAGTGCGAATATAGTTCATTTAATTTGAGTTCGAGTCTCCCTCTTAACTGTTGTTTTTTCTCTATTCCCTGTGTTTCTTCTTTTCGGTGGCTTGGTCTTTACATTACTAATAATCTCAAAACACTTCGGACTCTGACAGTTTCTAATGCAAAAAAAATATGCAAAACAGTTTCTAATGCATTCAGATAGGATATTCAAAAATTGTTGCAAATAGAAGGAGGTAAAATAGAAAAGCGCTTGGGAAATTATATTCTTCATTTTGCGATCATTCAATTCTTTTTTTTATCTGGTTTTCCTCTAATTCTCAAGCCTAAAGATCTGAAATCTATCCGAACTTATTATTTTAAATTTTCTCAGTACCTTTTGTGCCTCCCTCCGTGGTTCTGGAACCGGCATCAAATATCGCGATTCGGACTCCCTGATTTACGGGATAGATACATGGATAAATTGTATTTAATACAAATATAAATAACACAAATAATTAAATAGAGCCAACAGGGAGCTAAGCTC
The DNA here is from genome assembly GCF_049724085.1 of Artemia sp. Qi Xiang Cuo. NCBI lineage: Eukaryota > Metazoa > Arthropoda > Branchiopoda > Anostraca > Artemiidae > Artemia > Artemia sp. Qi Xiang Cuo. The sequence goes on from NC_142801.1 coordinate 17,084,787, forward strand.
GAAATGAAGGCTAACTATTATTACAATGAGTTCAAGTACAACAAAAATAAAGATAAAGAAGATAAACCAAAAAACATCATAATATATAGAAAGAGAAGGACAAAGGAGGCTACCCCAGCACGGTAAAATCTAAAAATAATGCTAAGAAACAAATTATCAAGAAGAATCACCCCGTCATCAAAGGTTAATAATATATACTACTAATCTAGTTTTTAAAAGTGATCGGCTATTAAGATTTTTAAATTTACTATTTAATTTTAGCCTATTTGGTATCTTATTGAAAATTTATCTCTTTCACAATTAATTAAAGGGATTCTATACACTCCAAAACGAGCCGACGAAGAAGCGAGTGAGCGAATAGGGGTAACAAGAATTTGTTATTCATAAAAATAACTCGCCGGAGACTGAATATCATAATGCCAGAGCGATAATTGCAATTCCCTAAGTTGATTAAAAGTGACTATGCTTGCGGAAAAGCTGTCGTTATCTGCAGGTCTTACTGCGCATCATAATTTACCTCATTTTATGTAAATAATTGTTAAGTGTGCGAGTTTGCTTCTTTTTTTTCTTTTTTTTTTTTTGTTCTTGATGTATTCCACTTATTTTTGTTCATAGTGGGTAATAAATAAATTATTATTATTATTACAGTCTCTTTCAGGGAAAGGAAAATATTAGTTTGAATCTTTCGGGTTTTTCTTTAAGAATTTATAGTTTGGCCTGCTATTTGTATGCTGGAGAAACTTTTTCAGCAATTTTGAACAACATAAAGTCTTTTGAAAATCATGATACAAATAGTAGTGTATAATTTAGTCATATACATCCTCTAGTTGACCTGATAAATAAAAGTTAATACCATTCTCAAAAAATTATATCTATGCTTTTTCAGAGCCTGGATACACTTACACTCTTTTGATTTAGTAAAATTTTAAGAACATAAGTAGTAATAGAAGTAGCCCCGAAGATTTGAACTTAATATCCTTAGGTATCCTTGGTACACTGCGGCGACGCTTTACTGGAAATCAGCATGCAAAAAGTCTACTTCGATTTAATTTCGAGGCAGACTTTAGTTCTTAAGCGTATCGAGACAGATACGCAACTGTGGGGGGTTTCACTACACAGTTGTCCTAAGAGACTACTCACTAATCCACTTAGCTATGCTGAAAAAAATAGCTGTCTTAGAATTTTGATTGGAAGTGTCTGGAAAGTTATGAGCTAAAGAGGAGGGCTGATTGCCCTCCAATCACTTTTGACTCTTAAGAGGGCACCAGAACTTTTAATTTTCAATCAAGTTAGCTCCTTTAAAACATCAATGATATTACTAGCTATGATAGAGCATCGCTGCCTATGTCCTTATTTGTCCTTCAGTGTTTATATGCCCTTTTATAACTGCATGCATATTGTTTTTTCGTTTAATTGAAACTCCTCCTAAACGTTCCCTAAAAGTTTCAACTTAATGCCATTAGTGTCGTTAGTTACAGTAACTGTAGAAGCAGCATTAAATGAATACACACAATGTCTTCTGGCTAGCTCAAAATTCACAACCTGTGAAGGTATGAAGGTGAAACATTCAGAGAATATTTCTGTTGTACGGATGCCAACCTGCCATTCGTATGCAGGGTGTCAAAAGGACATATCAGCAATATCTTAGGAACAGTTTCGTGTGTGAAATTAAAACACACAACGCTTGTTGTGGGGGACGTTGAACTAACCAAAAGAAAATATTTGCATCATAATACTAATGTTTCTACTCCTACAACTACTGCTCCTATTACTATTACTGCTGCTACTAAAGCTAAGATTTCTACCATAACTGTACTCCTACTGCTACTACTATATTTACTGGTGCTACTACTGCAACTAATAAACCTAAGGGTATTAAGGCGAAAACTTTGGGCAAGATTGTAACTGTATTGAAATAAATCGAAACACATTATGCCCACATAGGTTGTCCTGAGGACGTATCAGCCATGCTTCAGGACCGGTTGATGGTATTAAGTTAAAAATTTAATCGTGTGTTGAAGGGGATGTTGAAATAAAAAGGTGCTGTTGGCATACTGCTACTGATGCTACTACAACTATTGCTACGCATAATTACTGAACCTTTCAACAATGCTGAAAAAATTGATGTGTCAAAACTTAGTTTGGATGTTTGTTATGTAAATGATGGGCGTAGGGTGGGCGGGGGTTTCTCTCAAATCACTTTGACTCTAAAAAAGTGCACTATAACTTCCAATTTAAAATCAAATGAGACCCATCCGAATTTAATATGACTATCCATTCCATAAAAACCTTATATGCCCCCAGTGCATAACTTAAATCCCTTGTCCCAGAGCTCTTGGGGGTTGTGCCAACCCTGGAGGCATTGTTATATATTATTTGGACTATTTTAAACGAAATTGCCATCGCAAAATTTCAATCAGATACAGTTGGTGAAAAGAGGGATAGTTGTGTGGAGGGCTACTTGACCTCCATCACTATTGACTCTTAAAAGGGAACTAGAGCTTCCAATTTCAACCAAATGAGCCACCTCTAAAGCTTATACAACCATTCCTTCCATAAGAACCTTAATTGCCCCAGGGGCATAACTTACAACCCTCTCCCTCAGGTTCTGGTGGTTTGTATCAACCTCAAAAGCCTTGTTGTATGATATTTGGACTATTTTCAATAAAAGGACTGTCTCAAATTATCTATTCGATACATCTCAGGAAAACACGGCGGTTTGTGTGAAGGGAGAGGGTGGCCGCGCTCCAGTCATTTTAATTCTTAAAAATGGCACTAGAACTTATGATTACTAATCCAATACGTCCCTTACAAAGCATATACGACCACCCTTTTTATAAGAACCCTAAATGCCCCCAGGGTATAACTTACAACCCTTTCCCTAAGAGCTGTAGGGGGGGGGGCTGTCTTCCTCACAGACAGGATTTCCGAAACCTTCAACTACGATGAATAAAATTGTTATCTCCAAATATTTTGATTGGAGGTGTTAAGGAAAATGATGAGCGGGGAGGGGGGGGCTGTTTGCTCTCAAATCACTTTGACTCTTACAAAGGGCCCTATAACTTCCACTTTCAAATCAAATAAGCCCCATCTGATGTTTATACGACCGTCCATTCCATAAAATCTTATATACCCTCATGGAATAACTTAAAACGCTGTCCCCAGGGGGGGGGGTGCCACCCCTAGAAACATTATTATATGTTCTTTGGATTATTTAAAAAAAATCGTTATCTCATAATTTCAATCAGATGCGTTTGGTGAAAAGAGGGGTTGTCGGGGAGGGGGCTAAATGCCCACTATCACTTATGACGTTTAAAAAGGAACTAGAACTTCCTATTTTCAACCAAATGAGCCTCTTCTAAAGTTAAACCACTATCCCTTCCATAAAACCTTAAATACCACCTGGGTATAACTTACAACCCTTGCGCCTAATCTCTGGGGTTTGTTTCAACCCCATAAGCCTTGTTATATTATACTTAGACTATTTTGAACAGAATGGCTATCTCAAAATTTCTAATAGATGCATTTTGGGACAGTACAACGTGTGTGTGTGTGTGTGTGGTTGGGGGGGGGGGAGTGCCCTCCGATCACTTTGACTCTTAAAAAGAGAACTAGTGTCTGATTGCCAATTCAATGAGCCCCCTCCGAAGTTTGTATGACCGCGCTTTCTATAAAAAACCTCATGCACCCCCAGGGCATAGCTTACAACCTTGCCCTGAGGGCTGGGGGAATTTGTTATCCTCAAAGACATAATTTCCGGACCTTTCAAATAATTTGAACAAAATGGCTATCTCAAAATTTTTATTGGAAGTGTTTGGGGAAATTATGGGCTAAGGGGGGGGGGGCTTCATTTGCCCTCTGATCCCTTTCGAGTAATAAAAAACGCACTAGTCCTCTCAATTTCTAATCGAATGAGCGCTTTTTTAAGTTTCTACAACAAAACTTCCTATAAAACATTGTATACCCCCAGGGCGTAACGTGGAACCTTTGCCCTGAGGGATATGGAGGGGGGTTGTCAAAGATATAATTTCCAGACATTTCAACTACGTTGAGCAAAATGGCTATTTCAAAATTATGATTGGATGTGTTTGGGGAAATGGTGAGCGTGAGGGGGGAGGGGTGTGTTGCCTATGATTTCTGTTTGTTTTGAGTTTTATTTATCTATTACCTTATCCCCCAGGGCATAACTTACAACCCTTGTCATGAGGGCTCTGGGGGGTTGTAGTCCTCAAAGACATAATTTCCGGATCTTTCAATTATGTTGAACAAAATGGCATAATTTCCGGACTTTCAATTACGTTGAATAAAATAGCTATCTTAAAATTTTGATTGGATGCGTTTGGAGAAATAATGGGAGTGGGAGGGGGGTTAGTTGTCCTCCAATCACTTTTGACTATTAAAAAGGCCATTTCAATTTCCAGTCGAATGAGCTCTTTTCAAACTCTCTAAGACAACAAATGGCTATCTTAAAATTTCTATCAGATGCATTTCGGGAAAATACGAGGTGGGGCGGGGTATCCATCCTCCGATCACTCTGAATCTTAAAAATGGTACTAAAACATCTGATTACAGATCGAATGAGCCCCCTCCGAAATTTATACGATCGCCCTTTGTATATATACCTTATATGCCTCCAGGGTATAACTAACAACCCTTGCCCTGAGGGCTGTAGGGGGATGTCATCCTCAAAGACAGAATTTCTGGACCTTTCAACTACGTTGAACATTATGTGCATACAGATTGCTGATATGGGCGTATCAGCAATATTTTTGAAACGGCTTATCGTATCAAGAGGAAACTTCTGAGGTATAATGAGTGGGACATGGTATTCAGTTTACCAAAAGGCAAAATGCTCCTGCTACTACTGCTATTAATACTGCTGCTACAACTGTTACTACTACTACTAATAATGCACTATTAATGTTACTACCATTACCCCTACTACGCTGAAACTAGTACAATTAAGGCTAAGTGTATGAAGGTGAAAATTCGACAGAATATCGAGGGGAATTCTGAACTAAATCAAAACACACTATGTGCATGCAGATTGTCAAAAGGGCCTATCTCAAGAAAGGGTTTGGGTATTAAGTTGGAACTTTCAGAAAATACTTAACGGGAATATTAATTGATAAAAAGATAATATATGCATTTTACTACTAACACTACTACAATTACTACTTTTACTAATACTATTACTGGTAGTAAACTACTCGAACTACTACTTCAATTGCAACAACTTGTAAGGCTTAGAGTATTAAGATGAAAAAGGGGGGGGGGGTCAAAAGCACACACCAGCAATATTTTTGGAACGGCTTACGTTACCAAGGTGAAACTTCCGGGGCATCTTGAAAGGGATGTTCAACTGATCAAAAGGCTAGATGTACATGCTACTACCGCTATTAATACTACTGTTACTACTGTTACTACTACTAATAATTACTGTTACTATTAATACTGTTACTACTAACACTCCAACTACTTCTCCTACTACCACCGCAACTACTGTGATACTAGTAGTATTAAGGCTAAGCCTGTGAAGGTAAAATTTGAGAGAATATTGATGGCAGATTTAAACTAAAAGAAGGTACTATGTACACTTTTACTGTAAAAAGAGTTTATTTTAATAATTGATCTGTCTATTAAGTTTGGAACATCGTGTGTTGAAGGGTATGTTGAAAAAAAACAAAAGTGATATTTGTATACTACTACTAATACTACCATTACTACTACAACTATTGCTATTACACAAGCTAAGAGTATTAATGTTAAGCCTTCAAGGAATAATTAATAATAATAATATATTGCGAAAACAGGCTTCCGCCTCTATCTAAAAAAAAAAAAATAATCAATTGCTTTTTCAATATAATGATTGTCAATCTTGTTCTTAAATGCATTGACTGAATCTGAGTTGACAGCGTCTGATGGTAGTGCGTTCCACTCGGAGACAATGCGGTTGGTGAATGCGCATCTACCAACATCTCTTCTGAAACATTTTTTGGTTTACTTAAACTCGTGACCTCTCAGGTTATAATTCTTGAATGTTATCTCTTCTGGAGGAATGTTGTCGTAGTATCTGTTACAGATTTTATACACTTCAATAAGATTTCCTCTCGAAAATCGGTATGAGAGACTTGGGAGCGACAATTTTTTCAAACGCTCTTAGTATGATGAGTCTCTAAGTGATAGAACAAATTTAATGGCCCTCCTTTGGATTTTTTCTATTGCATTGCTGTCTTTTTGAAAAAATGGTCTGGTTGTTGCATGACCGTATTCGATTATTGGTCTCACTAACGACTTGAAGAGTGTAGAAAACAGTGTTGAGTCAGTAAGGAAGAAATTTCTTTGAATAATTCTCAAGACTTGTGATGACTTAGAGATGATTGACTCGTAGTGCTTGGTGAAAGTCATGGCAGTTTCTATTGTCACTCCCAAGTCTCGCGTTTCTTCTTGTATAGGTATCTGCTGTCCTTCAAAGCAGTAGTGCCGAGAAATGTGTCTTGGGCCCAGCCGAACATGACAACTTTTTCTGTATTCACTTCCATGCTCCATTTTTCATCCATTGTGCTATTTTGTTTAAGTCTTGCTGGAGTATTTCTGTGTCTCAAAGCTTGCTATTGCGCGAAAGATTTTCATGTCATCAGCATAAAGCAGTATCTCAGAATCAATGTTATTTGGAAGATCATTTATGTAAATATTGAATAGTAAAGGCCCCAGAACACTACCTTGAACTCCTCCACTTGTGACTTTTGTCTCATTGTTGCTAAGATATCCTTCCAGTCTCACTCGCTGAGATCTTCCTTTCAGAAAGTTGAGAACCCACTTTAGAATAGTATCGCCAACCCCGATAGACTGTAGTTTTCGAAGAAATTGACTTTGTGAGACTTTATCAAAGGCTTTTCTGAGATCTAAGTATAAAATATCTACTTGTATCCCACTATCCATATATTTTCTCCAGGCGTTTGTAGCGACAAGTAGCTGGCTTTCTGCTGATCTATTCTTGAGAAATCCAAAATCCAAACTGAGGCTTCTTTCGAGTAGGTACTATAATATATTATCGTGGAGTAAAGATTCTAGTATTTTTGCATGTGATACAGGTTAAACTGATAGGTCTGTAGTTAATTGGATCTGAGTTGCTTTCCTTTTTTGAATAGAGATATAACAGTTGCTTGCTTCCATGTATCAGGAAGGCTCCCTGTTTGTAGCAACTTGACAAAAATGTAGTGCAATGGCGCTGAAATTTCCTGTGCCAGCTTTTTGAGTACTCTAGGGTGTAGGCCATCTGGACCTTCTAATTTGTAAGGGCTTAGATTTTTTTGTTTTTGTAGACCATTTGTATTTTCAGTTCTATTTCTTCAAATTTGTCTGTGACTAGTGGCTGCAATTCCTCTTGCCTTTCATCTTTGTCGCTCTCTGTTGTGAAAGCTGTGGAAAACTGCTGATTTATTAGGTTGGCTTTAGCTATTGGGTCACTGATTGTTAAATTTGTTGCTGAGGTTCTAAGATTGGGAATAACCGACTGTTCTTTTCTTTTTGAATTCATGAAGTTCCAAGCCTTGGGGTTGATCTTTGAGTTTTCGGCTACTTTCCTCTCCCTTTCGCTTCCTTCTTGTCTAATGGCTTTCCTCACTTTGTTGGCGATTCTGCGATAATTTCTACGATTACTTTTGGTATCGGTCTGCTTGAGCGTCCCCCAGGCTTGCCGCTTGGTTTTTATTAGGTCAAGGGTCTCTCGTTATAGAGGCGGTCGTTTAAACATTTTGACTATTGGTACATACTTCTTTGTGAGGTCTATGATTACGAATGCAAACTTTCTGTACATGCCATCTACTGTACAATTTATCGGTCCATACTTTCTGGACCGATAAATTGCCTAAGACATAGCAAATAATTCCCTGACCTTCTTCTTGATCTATGTTCAAGGTGTGGCTTTTGTAGCCGTTGATGGACAACTCTGGTAAAGTTGGGAGATATCGACAGTGTTTAGGCTTAGCTTCGACCGCTGCTACTATGTCTGGGTTCTTTGCTGCAATTTCTACTATTAATTCTGATAATTTGTTTGGTAATGAATCAGCCTTTAAATATAGTATCTTTAGTGTTTTTACTTTAGTAGCTTTTTTGTTAGGCTTGAAGGATGGTGGTATTTGTTTGGCTTTGGTTATTCTACTTCATATTTGCCGTTGCTCTTCGTTGGAGTCTTTGCCTTTCCTCCAATGGCTCTGTATCTCAATTTGACGATCGCACTGGGTGTGGGAATTCCTCTTCTGTTGTCTCTTCACGGCGAGCATTTGTCTCTGCATGGGCGTGAGATCTGGGTTTATAAATACTTTGGTACGAGTTTCTTCATTTAATGATTTTCTTAGATTTGGAGCTGTCCTCAGGATTGTTTGCCTTTTCATCTCAAGCTCTTGTGATTTTTTAGCTTAACTAACAAAGTGCGTGGACTACCATCTTCTTATGGTCTTCCAATCTGGGCAGTTTCTAGTATCTTCTCTTCAGTAATATTTACCCCGAGCTCGTTTTCTTGAGTGAATTTTGACAACCTGTGTAGTGTCATTGACAGCAGTAGATTCAGGTAGCCCCATGACAACAAAATTCATCTTTTTCTGTTTTCTTAGTTCCTTTTCTACTTCTGCCTGAATAATTGCATTTATAGTCGGCTGGATGTCGTAAGGTGAGAGTTTTTCACTATGATTCGATTGTTTTGCCTCATGAGGTCTAAGAGGTTGAACTTCTGTTAGCTGTTGCACATAAAGCTGTAGAAGTGCTACTTTTCGCTTGGAGCAGGAGAGGCATTCATATTTAAACAGAAGACAATTAAGCAAATGTTGAATTAAATCAAACCGAACTATGATCATGAATATAGTCAAAAGGGTGACAAAGCAATATCACAATCAGGGCCGTCACGTTTAGGGGGAAGGGGGACGCCCCCCCCCCAATGTTTTGGTCAGTCGGCGAAAAAAAAAAGTCGGTAAAATCTTAAAACAAAGCGCCTTGATTTTTCCGACGGTGCTAAAATTCTTTGTTCGGTTAAATAAAGACCATGAAAATACTGACATGTTATCTACAGGAAGTTTAAACTTGGTCGGTAAACGCAGCAGTTTTGTCGACTCCTGCCATGAGTTTACAGATGGTGTGCCAATTTTCCATTTGGTTAAATAAAGAGCATTAAAATAGTGACACGATATGTACCGAAATCTGAATCTCGGTCGGTAAATGCAGTGGTTTTAACGACTTGTGCAGTTACTTTTTGTTTTGTATTCGAAACGGAAATTATGCTAATCATTGACAAAAACAGTTGGTAAAAATGATCATCCAATCGGTAAAATCCCTTGCTCCCGTACCCCAAACATTTTGGCTAGTAACGACCCTGATCACAATAACGGCTTACATTATTAAGTTAGACCTTTCAGGGTAAGTTGTGGCGGATTTTGAACTAGCCAGAAGACACTATGTGTATACTTTTAATACTGCTTCTACTGTTACTGTAGGTAATGACACTAAGGGCAATAAGTTGAAACTTATAGGGAATATTTAGGGGGAGTTTCAATCAAACAAAAAATCTATATGCATGCAGGAGAAAAGCATATAAACAATATCATAGGCAGCGCTGCTCCATCATAACTATTAATATCATTCATATTTTAAATGAGCTAATTTGATTGGAAATTAAAGGTTCTAGTGTCTTTTTTAAGAGTCAAAAGTAATTGGAGGGTAATCAGCCTTCCAATTATTTTTCCCTGAAAAGACTATATCAATATTAAACGAACAGAAATTAATTTTAAAAAACTTTTTCCACAAAATAAGTTTTTCAAGGAAAAGGAAAGAACTCCATTAAACCAAAAATGGGCGAAAATAGAATCGATTAATCTACCAAGCGTAAAACTATCCCAAATCAGCATAAATAATTAAATGAAACCCAAAAACGAACAGAAATTACAATAAAGAAAGCCGACATTATTAGAGCCTTGAGTTCACTATCTTCAACTTTAAATATTAAGAGTTTTTCTGAAATAGATAATTATTCGAAAAAATATCCTTTTCTGCATTGCTGGGTTTTCTTCTCTAGTACAAATCGAAGGAGGTTTGCTAAAAAAAAAACGCATGGCTTTACGCATTGTGTGATCGGGACGTAGTGTAGAGATTTTTTTTCGGTGATGTGCATCCGTTTCTATCCATCTTCACTTGCAAAAACTAATAACAAGAGCAGCATTTTTTGCGATATCATTGCTCAAGATGGATTTGAAAAACCCAGCATCCTAGGAACGTATTCTAGATCCAATGAAAATTAAATGATATTTTTTACAAATTTAATTTTTCATTCCTGGCAATAGAGAAATAGCAGACAGAACGACCAAAAACTGACTTAGTATTTCATTTTTGTTAATATGCTTAACTAGTATCTTCGGTGTTATTAACATCTGCAATTCATCACCAGACATGAAGACAACGGCGCTTGAAAGTGAAAGTTAACAAACCGTTCCAGTATTGCTGCTGTAGTGCTGATTCGAATTAAATTGCAAATTTCACCTTTGAACAAACTCTAGGAAATTACTCTAGCTAGGGCGAAACTTGAAAACGAATAGCTCGAAGCTTCTGTAATTTTCTTTTATATTACAAAATAATTTTTAGCTACTTACCTACTATTCACTTATTTCTGCTTAAAATCTTTTTTTACCTCGCCTAATCCTCTTTGGACGGCCCCAAGTGGTACTACGGATTTCCACTTAACAAACTTAAAGAATCAGACATCATTTCTATTGGTAATTTAAAACTTCAATGCAGGCTTGGAAAACAATAGACCTTTTTTCTGTTATCAAGTTAGCGTCGACATATGTGCCAATGGAAACGTGGCTTTTTTGCACCAAAGTTCGTTTTCAACTTCTCCATTTCTTCCATTCTTCTACAGGCGCCATTTCTAAAGAAAAGAATAAACAGAATTCAGTAGCCATTTTCTCTTTTGTGAAAAAAGTAAACCCTGAAGACAGGACCGGCCATTAAAGGTTTGTTAATATCTTGAAGGAATAGTTCAGATAACACTCTTCTGCCATTGGGTCTAGCCAAAATTGGCCTGTGGGTGAAATTCTGGTATTTTTTTTGGCTGAACTTGCTAGGCTAATGAGAAAGCTAAGAAAATAGACGCATTGGCTAGCCAACGCTATTTAGACTCAGAATTTCATCCTGAATCCAAGTATAATATTTATCTAATTCAGGAATGGAATTAACCCCCCTCTTCTAATGTAAGAAATTCACCCTAAGTGGTAGGCTATGTGTAATTCTGGGTATATTGCACATTAGGCTAATGAGCGGGGGGGGGGTAAAGTTCATCTCCAACAAAAATTGATCTTGGTATTTATTTAGCCTTGGCCCCCTCATAAGGAGACATGTTAAGAAAACAATTCTTACTTTAAAATATGTATAATGATCCTAGTTCTTATATTATCCAAGGGGAGAACCTTGGATAATATAACACAATAGAGAACCTTGGAGAACCTTATCATCAAGTCTTTCCTCTAAAAATCCTCAAAAGTGAAAAAGTTTCCAAATATCACCACGTTCTTAATTCAATGCTTAAGTCTTTTGAAATTGCCACTGTAAACTGCTGCCAAATAAGTTGTTTTATAGATAGCGTTTAGCACGTGTTTAACAAGTGTGTCAAAAAACGTGTTTAAAGAAAAAGTAGTGGTAGGGTAAGACACCCAGTAGTCGGACACTCTAATCACTTTGAAAACTTTTTGACATTTAAACTACTCTAATTACTGTATTATACCACCTAGAAACTTAATTTTTGTATCAAAAGATTTCTGAAGAATTTCTGAACAAGTAGGTTACTAATTCAAATAGTTTCACTTGTACAGCGCCTCCTATTTTTGAATTTACTAGCAAGTGACAATTTTGCCTAAACTCGGACATACAAACGGCTCATTGTAAATAGTGATTAAAATAGTATAAAAGATTATGTCCAAGAATAGGCAGGTGGCCGACTACTGGGTGTCTTACCCTATATTGAGATTAATTTTTATATTATTTCATTTCTTTTCATAACCTAACCTAACCTAACCACTGCTATTAATATTTTGTATTTACGCCACTGCTATTTGCCCTTCGCCACTGCTATTCGCCTTTCGCCACTTCTATTAATATTTTGTATTTATGCCACTGCTATTCGCCCTTCGCCACTGCTATTTAAAAAAATAAAAAGACCAGCATGAACGCTATCTATAAAAGAACTTATTAGGCGGCAATTTAAAAAGACTTAAGCATTGAATTGAAAACGTGGTGATATTTGGAAACTTTTTCTCTTTTGAAGATTTTTAGAGGAAAGACTTGATGATAAAGGTTCTCCCCTTGGATAATATAAGAACTAGGATCATTATACATATTTTAAAGTAAGAATTGTTTTCTTAATATGTCTCCTTATGAGGGGGCCAAGGCTAAATAAATACCTTGATTTTATGTTTGGATTCTCAAAAAGTTGACTTGGCCATTTAGGAGATAGAAGTTTTCATGAATAGTTCAAGAGAACTCTTTCCCTGGACTCACTTGTGAGAAGAGCATTTGGGCTAGGCTATTGGTTAATCTCTCCAGATGGAAACATTACAAAACCCTGTAAAGTAGGCTACTTTAAAAAGGTTTGATAAAATTATATTTTAGCTAGGCTATTTTTGGCTATCTTGGAAAGGGGTTAGGAAAATCAAACTATCAGGGATGAGTCTGAAGGCTAAAGTACATCCTGGGATGGTATTTTGAAGTACCTACCTCCACTCCTTCCTGCTCTAGAGGGTCCGGTCAATATATATGAAATCATATTATTGAGTTAGGACTGAAGTGAATACACCATTTGATGCCTTTTTTATGCTGATTACAAATATAATAAGCATTTCTATTGGAAATGAATTTCAGCCCCCCCCCCTATAGCCTAGGCTATACCTAACCTAACCCTGAATTGGCATATCTAGGGGGGGGGGGCTGTAATTCATTTCCAAGAGAAATGCTTATTATATTCGTAACAGCATAAAAAAGGCATCGACTGGTGTATTCACTTAAGTCCTAACTCAATAATATGAATTTGTATATATCGACCGAGTGTCCTGACTTTTGATGACCTTTAAAAATCTGTGTGTTATAAAAGTGAAACCTTGCAAATAGATCTGCTTAAATGAAGTAGGCCTACAAAAAAATTGTTTTCAGCTTCATAACTTTGATCAATCCCAATTTATAAGGTTTTAAAGATAGGGAAATACATTTCCTAAATTTTGAAAAAAAATATTGGTAGGCTATGGCTTAAAATTCTACTCAAATAGCCTAACAGGAATTGCATTTTCAGAACTAAAGCCATGGTAAAAGAAACTGATAACTGAAAATTAAGGTAAAATGTCGTTTTGCCAAAATTTCAATAGCTATAGACAGGACTTCACCCTTTGACTAGCCTATTTGAAAAAAAATTACTTTATAAGCTTATATAGAATGGTACTAGCCTATCCAATCTCCTTATAATTAAAAATATTTTAGTCATCTGAAAATTTGGCCCATCTGTATAGGAGAAATATATATTTGCTGGTGAATATTTACCAAATCATATTATTGACTTACAAATAAAGTGAATGTACCATTCAATGCCTTTTTTTATGCTGATTACAAATGTTAATAATCATTTCTATCTTAAATGAATTTCAGCAAATGAAAGGGCTTATCCCAGATTCCCCTCTCAATCACCCAGACTATCTGTCTTGGCTTTTTCTACAATTAACCATATCTTGATGCCTACTGCAAAATACTGGATTTTCAATTCATGTGTTGCTGGAAACAAACTTTGCACCAGAAAATAATTCATTTTCCAACTAGTTGACTAGTAACTTCTCCCCAGCAACACTTGATTTTGCCAACTAACTGGAAACAAGTTTTGCTCCAGAAAACAATTCATTTTCCAACTAGTTGACTAATAACTTCTCCCCAGCAGCACTTAAGTTTGTCAACTAGTTGACAATAAATGTTGCCCCAGCAAAACTTTCATTTTGCAACTAGTTGACTAATAAATGAAATTCAGAGAGGAAAGAAACTAACAAAATCAAAAAGGGTGAAAAAACAAGGATTTTATCAGCCAGTGGCAAACCATGAAGAAGACAAAATATAAGCAAATATTTCTACAAGTCGTCCTCAGTGCTAAACAAAAAAAAGAAAATCTAACCTTTCAAAGTTTACCCTACAAAGACAGAACAGACACTGAATAAAAACCAGGCAAGAATTTACCAAGATGATTTGGCAAGAATCTTTTGCTTTGCAATAGTTTTAGCTGGTCTACATTTTTTGTTTTTCATTAGATATGCAAATCTTCATTCATTCATTAGATAGAACGTTTGCATGAGCACAAAACTTCAATAGATAAGTCCCTGAGATTAAAAAATAACAATGACAACTTTGATTTGGCATTGGCTTTGCATATTTTTGTAAATCCGACCCAGCTAGTTCTTTTTGACAAGGCAACCTTAATATCAAATGTAAATGGGGTACCACAAACTTTTAAAGAGGTAATTGAGATAAAAAAAATTTATGAACCAAAATTTAGCAATAAATATAGATCCTGGAGATATTTCATTAAGCCCAATTTACGACAGTTTAATTTTGAAGGACTCAATCAATATTTTCACCCGGTATAACTCAAAAGAACCTATTTGCATATCCAATGAAAAACGAAAATGTAGACCCGTTAAAATTATTGCAAAGCAAAAGGTTCTTGCCCAATCATCTTGGTAAATTCTTTTTCATTGATGCTTGCCTGGTTTTTATTCAGTGTCTGTTCTGTCTTTGTAGGGTAAACTTCAAAAGGTTAGATTTTTGCTTTTTTTTTTTTTTTTTTTTTTTAGCACTGAGGACAACTTGGTGGAGGTCCTTGTCGAAATATTTGCTTATATTTTGTCTTCTTCATGGTTTTCGACTGGCTGATAAAATCCTTGTTTTTTCACCCTTTTTGATTTTATTTTTCATTTTATCAGTTTCTTTCCTCTCTGAGTTTCATTTGTCATGCATAGCCAGTGCGGTCTAAGAATGTATTTAGTTGACTAATAAATTCTCCCCAGCAAAACTTAATTTTGCCAACTAGCTGGAAACAAACACTACCCAAGAAAACAATTCATTTTTTAACTAGTAACTTCTCCCCTCCCAGGAAGTTCCCATTTCCTTTAAATCTTTCTTTATGACATCCTCTCACCCCAGACAAGGACAACTTGCTTCCCTTTTAGCCCTAGACAGTTGGCCATAAAAAGAAAACCTTTGGCACTCTGTCATTCTTCGTCTGCAGAATGTGCTCTAGCCAGATCAACCTTTCTTTCATTAGATCCTAAGGTAGCGAGATTGAACCACATTTTTTGTAGAGCCTAGTGGTTGAAATAGTGTTAGTATGCCAGTTGTCCAGATAAATCTGTCAACAATTTCTATGGAAAACATATAGCAGATTGTCATCCACTTTTTGGAATTTTCTTTTATGTTTGTATATATTGGTGGGATCATAAGGAAGGGAGGTTTGCTTTGTTGTCTGGATAACAACTAATATAGTGAGAAAGAGCATAAAATAAGAAAATTGTTATTTTTATTTTATTAGCCTACCAGGTTTTTTTAGAAATGCTGTTAAACTGAAAGTTTACCATATTTGGAAATTTGACTAATTTACCCTTCTATTCTTAGAGATGCATGCACTCAAAGTTTCAAGTAGCCCAGCCTATAATAAATAGGCCAGGGTTAAAGCCTATTGAAAAAATAAAGTGTTGCTGGGGAGAAGTTGTTAGTGAACGAGTTAGAAAATAAATTATTTTCTAGGGTATTATTTTTTTCCTGCTAGTTGGCAAAATTGACTGTTGCTGGGGAGAAGTTATTATTCAACAAATTGAAGAATGAACTATTTTCTGAGACAATGTTTCTTTCCAGCTAGTAGGCAAAATTGTGTTGCTGGGGAGAAGTTATTAGTCAACTGGTTGGAAAATAAAAGTTTTGCTGGGGAAATGCTTCTTGTCACCTAGTTGGCAAATATAGATTTCTCCTATAGGGATGGGCAAAAGTTTCCAACTAGATAGCAAAAATAATTTTAATTATAAGGAGATTGGATAGTACCATTTTATGCAAGCTTATAAACTAATGTTTTCATATAGTCAAAGAGTGGATATCCAGTATAGACCTGTCATGTAGGCAAATTTCAGGACCCTCTAGAGGGAGAAGGAGGGAGGTAGCCTAGGTACTTCAAAATACCTTTCCAGGACATACTTTAACCTGTAGACCCATCCCTGAAAGTTTCAGTTTTCTAACCTAACACCTTTCCAAGATATTCCAAAGTATGTGACAAACCTATGGCTTCCTCCTTTATTGGATAAAATAAATAAATAAAAATAGAATTTTACCAAGAGTTCTGGTACTTGTGTATAATCCCAAACACACTCAAGAAGTGAAGTTATGTTAATTTTAATGAAATAGTCCAAAATTTGATGAAAATATAGGCTAATACTTTGGTAACAAAATTATGGAAATTACAGCAAAGAATTATGGAAAGCAGGCTGCCCAGAATGCATTAAATTAAATACTTAGCCTAACTACCTCTATAAATTAAATATTTAATATAAAAATACTTGTAATGTAGTTTATTTAAAAGAATAAGCTGATTATAACCAAATGCAAGAGAAATAATGGTTTTACTTGGATCAAAGACAGCAAACTTCTTGAGCATGTTCAGGTTATTACACAAGTACCAAAATTCTGAAGTAGCCTACTCTACACCCATCCCAGCTCCAAGGCCATATCCAGGGGGGGTTACCCAGTTTGAACCCCCCCTGAAATATTTGTTTGACTTGTAAAAACATAACAAAAATGGACATAAACAAATTTGTATGCGTTTTTTCAAATAACCTTCAAATAAGGAGAACATCACTCAATGCCTTTTGTTTTGCTCTTTCTGAAAAGAATAGGGTAAGATACTCTGTACTTGGCCAGCTAATCTACTCTTTAACAGCTAAATCATTGCAAAATTTCTATTGTTCTACCTAAAAAGTAGATTGTTTCACCATTGAATATGTCAAAATCTTCTTAACAAGCAAGTGATTAGCTTGAATATTTGACCTATAGGCCTACAGCACTCACAATTTCAAATATACTGATAGACAACAGTGGAGCCTAGGCTATCCTGGCCACACATTTAAAGCTTGAGCCTAATTTCATAAAATGTTTTTTAATCTTTGACACAGGATCTCAAAGTTATAACAACATATTGTAATCACAGACAAGTCAACCTTTGGTAGATTTAACCCTTTCCAACAAAATGGTTCCAATGTGAAACCACCTTTTTATATTTTTTTACCATGATCCGTATTTGGTAAAAATAATAAACCACTGGTCTAGCATATGCCTAGCAACGCTATCTGACGGGCAAAATTTTATGGGCAGCCTAATTGACACCTAGTGAGGTGACACCTAGTATTTAGATTGGACTACGTGCTGTTTTTTAATAAAAAGTATAAAAGTTTAGAAACCTTTGTAATTGTGGTATCTTCGATATTGTTTTTCCTACCAATTTGTTCTTTGTGTAGTATATTATGATTTATTATTTCCACTCTTTCAGAAATGAAACACAATAAGCAGATATTGGGCGTGAGACACTGGTCCCCCATGACCACCTTGCAACATATGCTAAAAAGTTTTTTTTTTTTTGGCGTGGTTTGAGCTTGAGACCACTTCAGCAGCTCGACAAAAAAAATGAAACTCAAGCAATTTCCCCAAAACTGAGTCTAGCATCTAAAATCTTAGAATAAATTTGCTCATTTTTATTTTTGAATTCTAAATTCTTGATCTGATTGACCACATCGTATTTCAAACAAACTTCTAAGCTACTCAGAAAGATGTTTCATTCACCCCAATTACTTGAGATGAAATGAAAGTTTTTTTTTTTGCAATAAGTATGCTTATGGGTGTCAGACAGTACCATCTTATCAAGATTTCTGGTCAAGTCACAATGAACTCATAGATAATTACATCTCTGGACTGATGAATATAAGCCGTTTCAGCTGGCTTCTTGCTCATGTTCATCTCAATAACAATTTGATCTTACCTCGGAAAGGAAGTGACAACTATGACAAACTCTACAAGATCAAGCCTCTGATTGAAGAACTATACTCAAGCTTTTGAAAGATTTAAAACCCTACCAAAGAGCAGGCCGTCGACGAAAGTATGCTCAAATTCAAAGGACGCATTGCTTTCAAACATTATATGCTTATGAAGCCCATGAAACGAGGCTACAAGATCTGGGTCAGAGCAGACATGCATGGTTTCGTTTGTGATTTTTAGGTCTATACCAGGAAGTTATCTGACACTAGAGAGTTTGGACTTAGAGAACAAGTAGTTATCAATCTTACCATGGGATTGGAAGGCAAAAATTATCACATTTATTGCAACAATTTCTTCAGTTCAGTAAACCTCATGGAAAAAAGGAAGAACAACAAGCTCTACTGCTGTGGTGCAGTTTGGGCAAACCGTAAAGGTCTACCCAAACTCAAAGCCAAAAAAGAGCTGAGACGAGCTGATTCAGACTACGCTGTGAGTTCAGATGGAATCTTTTGTGTATACTGGAAGAACAAATGATGTGTTCAACTTCTTTCGACAATTCATAAAGGAAGAGAAGTGACACAGATTGGTAGGAAGGAGAAAGATGGATCTATTGCCCAAGTTACATGCCCAAACTGGTCATCGAGTACAACAAGTTTATGGGATGCGTCGACAAAGCTGACATGTTGAAGTCTCAATGGGATTGACAGAAAAAGCAGAAAGTGGTGGCACCGCCCACTGTGGCACTTCATAGACATTACAATGATCAATGCTTTTGTCTTGTTCAAGTTGTCCACTATACCAGATGCTAACAAGATGACGTTATTTGGCAAGGATGGAGGGACGTTTTTCTCCAAGGTGGCCGCTGTTGGAAGTGGTGTCCCCCAGGGCACAGTTTTGGGTCCGACTTTATTTAATATATATATAAATGACGAGCCAAAAATCCTAAATAACAAAGTAAGCCTCTACGCTGATGACTCGAAACTTATCGGTCGTGCAGACACAGCGGAGAATAGTAAGTCGATCCAACTGGACCTCAATACATTCACTCACTGGACTAATATTTGGAGGCTTGAATTCAACGCATCAAAATGCAAGACTCTCCACCTTGGGAAGAAAAAACCACACACTCAGTACCATATGGGTTGTAGGGATGGGTCCCAAAATGCCATTTCCAGCAGCCACGCGGAGAGAGATCTTGGTGTCCTGGTAGACGACGAATTGAAATTTCATATTCATGCACAAGCAACTATTGCGAAGGCTAACCAGACTCTTGGCTTAATCAAAAGAATGTTCACTAGCAGATCTCCAACTGTTGTG
This sequence comes from Artemia sp. Qi Xiang Cuo, assembly GCF_049724085.1. NCBI lineage: Eukaryota > Metazoa > Arthropoda > Branchiopoda > Anostraca > Artemiidae > Artemia > Artemia sp. Qi Xiang Cuo. The sequence continues at coordinate 17,104,182 of NC_142801.1, forward strand.
ACCAAGCTATAGAATAGTCTAGTTTGACCAAGGCTAGAGTTTGGAATGTGCATCGCATGCCCAATCAATAAGACAGACCAAGCAGCTCTAGAATCAGTCCAGAGGAGGGCAACAAAATGTATTAGAGACCTCTATGATGTCCCTTATCCATCCCGTCTCCGTAAGCTTAGAATACCATCTCTAACATATTGTCGCAAACGAGGCAATGTGATAACAGCATACAAGCTTCTAAATGCTGAGGATACCATTCCTGGCCTTTTCCAACCAGACAATTCAAACAGAACTTGTGGTCATTCTCAAAAGCTTTTCCGGAAACAAGCCAACACCAGACTAAGGAACAAGTTCTTCTCAAATAGAGTTGTCAGCTTGTGGAACTCCCTTAGTGAACAAACAGTAACCTCTACCAGCATGGATGCGTTCAAGTCATCAGTGGATAGGGAGTGGCTCAACAAACCGTGGTGCACCATTTGGGACGCCACAGATGATGATTAACTATCATCACTGAAGCTGGCGGACACAGGATTCGTCCTATTGCTAGCAAGTGCGATTTAAGGTAATTTAAGGTAATTGAAAGACTTTAGATGTTGCATTGTTACTGGTTTGGTTGGAAGTTATTTGTGCAAGGGTGAGAGAGGTTGGGCATCCAGAAAATTGAAAGTTTTCGCCAAATTCAAGCTTTACGTTCCTCCATAAAAGAGATTGGATCAATAAAAAACACTTACCTGTTCAAGCTACTTCAAGAAGATGTGCTCAATGCAGTACAAAGATTGAGTCCCATTGCACAAAATGGCAATGAGCAGTTTGTAAAGTTCTATAGTGCATGAATTACACAAAGAACTGCTTAAGTTCTTTTCACCAGAAGTGAGGTTTTTTCTGCACATGTTTCGAAGTGGTCTCTACCAAACACCACCTTATATTTCATTTCACAGCTGGAATAAATTTTTTTTAGTTCAATATTTGTCGGTTTCTAAGCCCAGGGACACAGGAAACGTAAAAAAAAGCGAAATTTTCTGACAATTTCATAATTTGTGCCGGAAAGGGTTAATATAAGATAAGTAGTGTGAAACAGCATAAATGTATTTAAATAGGCTAGGGTGTAAAGCCAACTTATGTCTAATGTTTGAAAACTGGATGTTTTCCAAGATTGTAGTCAGTCAGTCCCTACTGGTCTAGTCCTAACCATCAGCCAATCATAACTATCTAACCTTATACACACAAGGTCCAAGATTAGGTGCCTGCTGTTTATGTATAGCAAAGATACTGTTTAATCAGAATATCTGGCCAAGATTAGGCAATAGCCAAGTACTGAGGGTCTTACCCTAGGCTAAAAACTTTATTCAGTAGGTCAATTTTAAGCCCTTTACTGAACTTTAAAGAATCAATATTAAAATCAGTTATAAGTTTCTCAACTAAAATATTGTGGTTAACAAGATCAAATGCTTTTTGAAGGTCAATGGAAATTAAATTTTGCAAGCAATTAGGGTTTTCGAGAATTTTCCCAATTGAGTCAATAAGAAAAATAAGGTAATGGGAAGTAGAAGTGGATTTGATGTTCCCAAATTGTCTCAGGTCAGTGAGAGGTAGGATTTTTTCCTTTAGCCAGTCTGCAAGGAATCCTTCATATAGTTTAAAGAATAAAGGAGTGAGTGAAATAGGACAAATAACTTCAAAACCAGGTTTTCTGTCTTTCTTTTTTTAAGAGGGCTATGAAATCCTGTCTCAAAATTTGTGGATATTGGCCAGACTCAGTAATCTCATTGAAAATAACTGACAAGGGCTTTGAATGACTTTGAAAGGAAGTCACTGAAAGTACTAATTAAAGGAAAAGGAATATCTAAAGGGCAGACACTTGTTTTTTGTAGTTTCCCAATTCTTCTTTTGATCTCAGATGGAGATATGGAGGGGAAAGCAGGTGGGAGATTGTCAATAGGTAAATGATATGACAATGCTGGAAGGCTCTGGACAATGGAGGCAAGGAACTTGTTTAGATTATTACCAGTAACTTCTGGGGATTCTGGTAGGCTGAAATCAAGCTGGTCTAGACTCCTACCACCCAACTTTTTTATTTTGGAATACCAATTTTTTGGTTTATTGGTAAACAATTCTTTGACCATTTTCTTGTAGTAGGATTGGGCAGATTTACATATTTCCTTTTTAATTGCTTTTCTTAGTATATTTGCTTCATCCAGTTTACCATTTCTAAAAAGATTCAATTTTTTCTAATTAGTGCTTTTATGGGCTGATTAATGAATGGTTTGTCACTGGAGCACTTTTTAAATCTTTTTTCTGGGAAAGAAAGTGGATATTTATCATTTAGCTTTTTGTGAAAGGTAGTGATTTTTTTATCCAGATCATGCAAATTATAAATATCAGACCAATCCTCAGTACTCAGCCACGTTCCAAAAGAAAGAAGGCGAGTATTTTGAATGGGGCGGTAAGAGCCATAAGTTATTGAGAATGTATGCTTAAAATTAGACGACGGGGACAGGAGGAGGGGAAAATGACAACTCCCACCCAATGATAGCAAAGCTGAGGGGGGACTGTAAAAATTATTTAGATTAGTTAGAATGACATCAAGAAAGGTATTCCCCCTAGTTGTTGGAATTCCAACTATTTGCTTAACCTTTAGAGAGGAGCAAATTGAATTCATCTTAAGTTCATTGGCGTCACCAACCAGAAAAAGTCCAGCATTTGGGTACTTAGAGATGACAAAGTCAGCATTGGTCTGTAGCTGCTGGAGAAATTTGCGTTTTGCATCAATGTTTTGGTTTGGCGAGTAATAAAATACAGCTATTGCAATGATATTATAGGGATGGGGAAGTACTTAAGGTCTAATACTTAGCCAAAGAATTTCATCATACTCAGATAAATTAGGAACAGGAATAATTTTAGGGAAAAGGTTGCATTTAGAAAATAACATGACACCACCTCCTCTTTTTCCAAGTGGGTGATACAAAGGACGGAGCTTAATAAATTCTGAAAAATTTGACAAATGAAGAGACCTTTAGTTATGAGACTGTACTTCTGTAACAACTATAACATCAATTCGATTTAATTCTCATAGCACCTTGAGTTCAGTGAGTTTGTCAAAATTAAGTCTTCTGACATTAGTAATTAGAAATTTTGGAAATTTAAAGCAACTGGGGAAACATGACTGTTGTCGAGTTTCAGTTATTCTTGGGGGGGGGGGTAATTTTGGGCTCTGGGATGGTGCAGATAATTTTAGGGGAAGACTATTTCTTACAGAAAAATTGTCACATGTATGACCTCTCAAACCACAGTCACCTGGGTAGGGTACCCATAAGGAATAAAGTTTGAGGGATGGGGGAAAGGTTTCCTGGTGATACAAGAAGATGTCCAAATGGGAGTGTTCTTTATAGGGAGGTGTGGTAAGGCAAGATGACGCTGGGAAAGGGAAGTAAGGTGGAGGTTGTCTGAGATGGGAGTGGCCAGGTTTATCTTGGCAAATGATGGAGGGAAGCCAGAACCAGTTATCAAATTCTTGGACGCACAGAGAGTATTTATGTCTATGGGGTGTGGATTTTTGGGAGGGATTTGGGTAAGGGGAGGTTTGGGGATAGTCTGAATTGGGTAATGTGGCCTTAAGTGTTGGGTTGACTGGGCACATGAACATACCTGGGATGGAGGAGACTTTCAAGGGATGGATTCCTGGGGTATGTTGCTCTATATTGAGTATGCAGGGGGATAAGGCTGGAAGTTGATTGGAACATGACCCAGGGGAGGAGGGGTCGCGAATGCTTTCGGTGTTGCCCTAAAAAAGGTTGGATTTTAAACTTACCCTCTGAGACTGGTGATACGTGAGCAAAACAACAGAATTTTTCACAACAAGCTAAAGCAAGACAAAGGTTAACATGATCAAAGCTGTACTTATCGGACATACAAATACCTAAAATAAAATTACGACAAATATGTAAAAACTTACACTGCTTGCAAAACTTACAACGACCATGATTAAAATGGTTACATATCACATTTTTTTTTTTTAACTGCTTATTTTTGTGTTTTCTTTCATTTCACTTTTTACAAGTTTCTCAAAAACAATTACTAAATCATCATAAGCAATAGCTTTGTTATTCCTTAAAATCACGGTGTCATCATCACCTTTTAATTTTTGCATACAACCGGAAGCCAATGTGTATTTGGGAACTTGTTCTGTTGCCATAGTAATTGAAGGTAAGTTGCTGAGATTATTTTGTTCATGAATAATTGACTCAGGTTCAATATTTTTATCTTGACTCTGGTCAGTGGTGTTGTTAACAACTTGGTTTGATACTACTTTGACTGCACTTGAACTCTTGAATGAATTTGAAAAGGCAAGATTAGCATTTCCTAATTTTTTACATTCACTTGAATTTCTTTATTATTTTTTTCGGTTTCTTTTGCTTTGCTAAAGGGAAGAGGAAATGTCGGGAAAATTGAAGAAATCCAGTTGGAGAGGAATATAATTGTTTTGTATCAGAAATAGGGGGTCAGAAAAAATGGACGAAATGTACCTTAATGTCTCTTCTAGTCTGTCTTTTAATTTCAAAAGCCACAATGCAGACTCTGGATTAAGACTTTCTTGATTAGTAGAGCAAATTTCTGTCTGGCAAGCAAAATCTTTAACAAAGGGTTTTGGATATTTTATATTTTCACTGGCAGAACATGAGTAGGATTCAGTCTGGACTGAAACCTCATATAAGCAGGTTTTTAGTTTTCCATTGGTGGTGTCAAGAGTAGAGGAGGGGTCAGCAGCAAAAACGGCAGTGCCCTCTGTGTGACGAGCAACTTCAAGATGGGGGGGGGGGCGTCACTTCATGTTGGAGGTAGGGAAAAGCTGGAATTAACTCATGCAAAAGGGAGGACAGCCGCGATTTGAGCTTCCTTAGGATATTAAGCTTCCTAGCTCTTGAATTGGGAGAACGGGGGTTGCGAGGTAAAGGTAAAACAGGTGAGTCTAAAGAATTTACCTGTATGGCGGAAATTTTCTTTGAGGAGCAGTCAAGACAACACCAGCTTTTACTCCAATCAGCTATACCAATTTGGCACACTTTTCCACTCCTGCATGGTCGTGGAACGAGCAATTGCACTCTCCACATTTCACAGAGTTCAAAAAGACTCTCAGCCTACATTCGGGACAAACAAGTCTTTGTCTAACCATCTTTTTTTTAAGAGGTTAATGGTCCTAAAAAATAACTTTGTTCACCAGGTAACAACCAAGGTGTTCACAGACTGGATCCTAGATGAAAACTCAAAAAACTTTGAAAGCTTAGATTGACCTCAGGTTTGTCTTCAATTGGCATGCTATGTAAAGACCTTGTTTTTGGTTTGGTTGACATACTTGTATGTCATTGAGAATTTGCTGTGCCTGCATTGCAAAGTCAACAATGGTAGCTTTAGGGCATGTAAAGGGACCTGCAAGGTACTTTTAAAGTCTAGGATTGATCTCAACAGTGCCTTGTGTAGCTTCAGAGAGATTCTAAACGACTGGCTGGTGATAGTTCTTCTGATAAGTCCAAGGCTTGAGTTTGCTTTGGAGACTCTTAGTGGAGATTCATCATGGAACTTCAGAGCATTATCAATAGTGATTCCCAGCTCGAACTGCTGGTGCAAATCAGAAGTGATATGGGGGATGATGTCAGGTTGGCCCTTATGCTGTATTGGTGCTGTGGATTGTTGTGACCAGAGTGAAGGCAACACATTTTGAATATCAAAGAAGAAATGCAAACTGTCTACTCTTGCCAGTATGCAATCAAGGTCAGAATGTAGAATTAAACTGTCAGATACACTAGATAGTTGAATCATTGGTATAGAGGGTGGTTATATACTTCAGCTACCATATTGTATATATAGAAAAGAAACAATGTTAGTTCAACAACAGTTCCCTGAGGAATGCCACTTAGGATTAAAGTTACTTTCCTTTTTACCTCATCTAATCCTTTTTGGATGGCCCTAAGTAGAACTACCAGTTTACACTTCACAAACTTTAAGAATCAGATATAATCTTTATTGTTATTAGTAGTTTAAATTTTCAATGCTGGCATGGAAACCAATGGTCTTTTTTTCTATTATCAAAAGGGGATAAAATTTGGACAAGGATGTCAACAACAAGCTTAATCCTTGCCATTTCAACATCAAATAAAACAAATAATTTCTTCCTTCTTCTATTTAACAGCAGGTGGGCTTTTCAGTAATACTATTTAGCCCTTTTCCTTTTGCTTCACTCTGTGGGCTACAGAGCTACTAGATTGATTGCCTCATATTTATTAGATATTTTCAGATATCATTCAGTAGGTCTTTCGACTCTAGGAGTTCAAATATAAGCTGATAGATGTCGATTTCTATGCTCAGTGTGCAGGTATAGTTGGCTAGTCTCTTGGCTGATAGTTAGATTTTGTGGTGTTTGAAGCATTTTAGCAGTTTACAAAGCAAGGTATGTTGTGCAGACGTCAGCATATTACATTCAAATAGGCAATGGTCAATTGTTTCATTATTCATATTACAATGCCTGCAAAGAGGGGACAGGGGAATTGAACCACTTGAATTAGAAAACTTATACAAGAATGCAAGAAAATTTAGTCCATTTTTTTTCCAGAACGAATTCTATGATAGATTTTAGAAAAATACTTATTGGGAAAGGGGGAAAGGATAGGATTAGTCTTATTAAAATTAATATCTGATGGTCTCCATCGATAAATATCTCTAATCGGGATTGGTCTCCCACTTGGCTGGTCAATACTTATAGCATTTTTTGGTATTTCATCAACCTGATGATTAGCACTTATACCAGAGTGGCTAGGAATATACTGAAAATAAGTTCTTATGCCACTTGAAGCAAGATTATCTATAATACTGAGACAATGATAAGTGTCAATGTCCAACTTATACTGAGGAGCTGAGGCCTGCAACTCAAGGCTTGATAAAGAGTCCGAATATACTATAATATTATTTGAATTTGCAATCAAAGGTTGGTTTTCCTTAAGGTGTTTTAATGCCACAATTATGGCATTTAACTCAGCAGACATTATAGATAGATTATTATATAATGTCTCGCCCATTGCAATTTTCAGGTGAGGAAGGAAAGCACCACTTGCTACCTTCTCATTTTTGACCCATCAACAAAAATTTGGAAATGGTATTTATATGTAATTGTATAAAGTTCAGCAAATTTTTTTTGGACTAAAGCAATGGGGGTTAAATCATTAGTCCACTTTGAGAAATCAGTATTTATTATGGGAACTGACCAATTCCATGGAGGAGAATGGGGGAAAGTAGGTGCAATAGATTTTGCCAGTACGGGGAACTTCTTCTGAATACTGGCATACTCCTCTGCGATGCCTCAATACATGGCTGGATTTCTTAACCAATTATGTAGGGTGTGTGAGCTATTTGATTCAATTTTTGTAAGATGTTTTGTCAAGAGAAAGCTACGTCTCTCCCTTATTGTTGTTAATCCACTCTCCATAAGCAGAAACTTGGTGCTTGTGATTTTCCTAAGACCAAATATGAGACGTATTATATCATTTTGTGTTGTTTCAATTTTTGCATCTGGGTCTTTGCACATGTACCATAGACGATGAGCCCATAGTCAATATGGGGTCTTATATGTGATTTATAAAACTGGAGTAAGGTTTTCTCCTTACAGCCCCAGTGTGGAAAGAAGTTTTTTTTAGTATAATTGTTTTTCTATAGCATTTTTTTATTGTGTTTGAAATGTGGAGGTGGAAATTAAGTTTTTGGTCAAGCATGAGACCTAGGTAATTAATATGATTATCATCTGGAATAGTTGTTTCATTTAGAGTTAGTTTTGCATTAACATGGTTTCGCTTTCGGTAAAATTGGATTATTTTTGACCTTGTAGGTGCAATGGGTAAATCTGAATGTTAAGAGAATTTTTCAAATTGGAAAAGTGACTTTTGTAGATTTAATTGTGCTATCTCAAAGGTGTTGCCAGATGACCATAGCATCAGATCGTCAGCATATTGTAGATTCGTGTGGGGAAGGTTCATGTCCCAGAGATATAGGGCAAAGAGGAGGCAACTGAGGACTGCTCCCTGAGGTAGGCCTTTGGTTATTGTCTTTTGGGGTGAACAGGCTGAACCAACACAAACAATGAAACTTCGCACTTCTATGAAGGATTTTATAAAAGTTACTAGCTTGGGGGGTAGTCCATGGTTTGCAAGTTTGTTTAAAAGGATTTGGTGGTTCACATTGTCATATGCCCCTTCAAAATCTAGGAAAGCTGCAACTAGGACATTATTTTTTGAGAATGATTCATTTATTGCATTTGTTAGCAAAATGAAAGCATCTGTTGAGGAGTAATGTTTCCTGAATCCAGTCTGAGTGTGAGGGATCATATTATTTTTTTCAACAAACCAGAGGAATTGGTAATAGATCATGTTCTCCATTATTTTCGCCATCACAGGAGTAATCATTATGGGCCTATAGGACTCAGGGTTATCTTTGGGTTTATTTTTCTTTAGGATTGGTAGGAGGGACGAACATTTCCATATATTGGGGAACATAGAAGATGCCCAAGCGTGATTATAACAATTTAGCTTTTCTTGTTTGTATGAAGGGGTGAGATTCTTTATCCATGTAGGGTGTATATTGTCATAGCTGCCGCTAGTTTTGGTCCTAATATTATGTATTGCATTACTCATTTTCTGGATTGAAAATGGACTATTTATATGCTCGGATCCTTTGCGGGGTTGGTAACTTGGGTTCATAGGAATTGGGGACATTTTGCTTCGATTATTTGATGTTAGTTTATTAACAAAAAGAGTTGCAAATAGCTTAGCTTTTTCATTATCATTGTCATAATGGGTATTATTATGTATAAGCTCATACAGGAGTGGGTTGGGGGAAGTCTTTTTCCAACAGATGTGGCTTATGACTTTATGTATAATTGGCTCATGTGTTTCTCTGGAGAGATAATTTGTAAAATTATTCCATACTTATATTTAGCATCTACTATAGTCCTTTTTAGATTAGATTCTGCTTGTAATTTTTTTAAATATGTAGTAGGTGATGGTTTTTTTTATGAATTCTGTCCTAGCTGCCTTTTTTATTCTCCATTTAATTTGGCACTCATTTGTCCACCATGAGTGGGAATGTGTTTAGGGAAGGTTTTCTTGGGTGTTGTCCTGGGGATAGCATGATTAGCTGTATTTATTAGTAATGATACCAAGACTTCAGCATGTGTGTCAACTGTTGTGTTTGAAATCCATGAATTTTGGGTGAAACTTGTAATTTCATCATTTAGCTAATTTTGGAATATAGACCAATTTGCTTAAGTGTTGATATATTTGGAGGTATGTGATAGAGTCTCAGCAGGTTCATTTAGGGATCAAACGATGAAAAAGTATTCAGCACATAGAAAACCAGTCTTATTTACGCAAATTTTGTTCAAAATGTGTAATTACACAATTTTTAGGTCAACTGTAGAGAGACTTACATTTTTGGTGTTGAAATATGTATTCAGGTTTGGAGGGGTAGCACCTACTACATCATTATTATTTGAAATTATACGCTCAATCAATTTACCAGCTTTATTTGCTGGTTTACTCCCCCACAAAAGGCTGTGGGCATTGAAGTCTCCGCAAATAATGATATTTTTTTATATATTAGAATTATTTATATATTTAAAGAAATCCATGGCATCTGTAGTTTGGCCAGTAGGGTTATAAAAGCTTATTATGTAGGTTTTTGTATTATTCAGCCAAACAATGATATCAATTGCATCAACATCATTTGCAAAATCTGGAAAGTTGATGCCACAGAATTTTATATTATTTTTAACTATTAAGGCTACTCCACCTCCTTTTCTCTCTGATGATCTATCCTTTCTCAGGATAGTATATCCCAGAGACTTAATTTGTTCATTTTGGGTTAAATGAGTTTCCTGGAGGCAAGCAATTTCTATGGAATTATTATTCATGAAAAATATTATTTCATTTAGCTTATTTTATGTGAGTGATCTTACGTTCCACTGGAGTATTGATATGAGTTATGTTGCTGACTTAATTTTTACATGACTGTGTATCAATGTTCAGCTTTGTTAATAGTAAAGCAAGGTCTTTTTTTGCTTGAATGAGCATATCATCAGGGATGTAGATTTTTGCCAATTCTGCAATGATTTTTGTTTTCTGTAGTTGATGTATGTTCATGCCCTGAACTGCATTACAGTTTAGAATGAATAAGGATATATTTGGGGATTGCATGTTAGGTTGTGCATCCTGTTTATCGGTTAAGGGATTAATTCCTGGTAGTGTTTCTGGTTTGTTTCTTCTTGGGAGGGGGGCCAGGCTGACCTCATCTCACCAGACAAGGAGGCTTATTGACGTGGTGATTCCTTCGGATCGGGCTGTGAGCGAGGGGGCTGAGAGGCTGGTGTTTGGGCCGGGGGACTTGAGACAGGGGGGGCGTTTGACGTGGAGATTTTGGTTGGTTTCATTATGGGCTTTATTTAGTATTGTTGGGCAGCATTTGCTTCTATTGCTGCAAAGGGGTATAGGATGGCTTTTTCTGTTACTATTTGGAGTGTTAGTGCTCTTTTCTTATGTGCAGGGCATAGTGATTTATTGGTCGATTCATGTGGGCCTTTGCAATTCATACATGTAGGCGGAGTGTTGTTGCAAGTTGTCAACTCTTTAGTATGGAATGCTTTACAATTACTACACTCTAGGAGAATTTCATTACATTTGTTTGTTGTGTGTCCCAGTTTGAGACACTTCTGACACTCGATAGGCTTTGGTTTGTATTCCTTGTGCGGTTTGATTTGCCAAAATAGGAATAACTTTTCTGGGATATTAATTTTTTCCTTCAGTGTAAATAAGAAGGATCTACTTGTTTTGAGGCCATTTGAGTTAGGTTTACCAAGTTGGGTAACATTTTCAACTGGGATTGTGTTTCCAGCCCTATCTGAGAGCCCTTCTTTTAACTCCTGAATGGGTATTTCTGGGAGAACATTATAAACTATCATTTTTGTTGGGGATTGTTTTGGGTTCCATTTAAATGCATTAATTGGGGTATTCAGAAGGGATTTTAGGTTGAGTATCGTGTTTGCTGATTACTGATCTTGGAAAACTATTAGCAGAGATCCATCACGGTGAATATTAAGAGAGAACATTGATTTTAGCAATTTGAAAATTGCAAATCTTATTGCAGTAATCTTTTTTATTTCAAAGGGGGTAATAGGAGAAATTTTAAAGTAAATTCCCAAGTTTTGGGAGGGAGGATCTTGGGCAGGGAGGGGAAATGCTTTTGATTGGGGAGATTTTTTTTCTTTTTTTAGAGCTTCTAGAAAGGACCTCTGGAAACCCATTATCACCATTTAATAGTAACATTAGCCCTACACTGATCATTGTGCTACTCTCAAAATTGGAGCTATCATGTGAACTTTCAGATAGTGAGCTTGACCAGCCAGGATGGGTATCAGTTTCACTGGTATTTGGGATGGGATCTGAGGGGACTTTTTTTTTGAGGATTTCTAATCATTGCCTATTGGAATAAGCTTTAAACTAAAACAAAAAAGGATATTACAATAATAACAAACTGTCTGCACTCTACTATGGGGAAAGTTTCAGTATCAAAAGAAACACCACAGTATGTCCCTGAGGAGGATTTGAGCATGATTGGTTTGGTACAACTACTGATTAATTGAGATAATAATTCACAAGAAATTTATTTTAAATTTCTTTAAATGTTGCTGCTGTGATCATTTCTTCAGTGTACATTTATTCTTCTTTTTCATTTCTTCTTTCTTTCTATTCTTCTTTCTTATGTCATCACATTTGCTAATTGAAACTTCTTCTTCTGAAGAAGAAGTTCTTATTCTAATTGAAACGTGGCTTTTTGCACTTAAGTTCTTGTCCTTCTTCTTTATCTGTGAGTAGTAAGAGACAAGAAACAATGTTGGTCCAAGAACAGTTCCCTGAGGAATGTCACTTAGGACTTTGCCAGGTTGTGAGTATGCTCACACACACTGTTGTGAAGAGTTGTTCCACTTGCACTCTACCAACAAGGATTTAAGTTTATTCCTACTGTTTTTAGCTTGAAGCAAAGCTGACTGTTTGCGACCTTATTAAATGGTTTCGCTAGATTCATTAGAATGAAATATACTGGAAAGCTTTGATCCAGAAGCTGGGTAATCTGCTTGTAAGTATCTAAGAGGTTAGTTTTTACAGATTTTTCTGGTAGAGATCTATGTTGCTTGTCAGAGATGATGATAGGCCTATTTAGAGTAAGGTGCTGTAAAGAGTGTCATTAAACTATCCTCTCAAGAGTGCAACAGCAGATGTTAGGCTGTCACTTAATGCTATGGATATTCACTATCCAGTCTAGTTTAACAATATTTCTGTGTCGTTTATCTTTTTCAAAAAATTGGTGTGCTATGGGGCAGTTTCTAATGGAATGGGACTTGTTATTGAAACTTTTTTCCCATTATCTTACCATTGAGAATAATTTCTTTTAAAGCACATAGCTCAGAGCCTTTAAAATTCAGCCAGTAATTGCTCTATCTTCCTAGTTGTTACTGGAATGCCAGTGAAGAATGGGAACTGTTTATATTTTGGCTCTGATATAGTGTCAGACATGTAAATTAAGGATAACGTATCAGCTACGCAGGTGTCTTTTCCTGATCTATACTTGAATGTCAAGTTATATTTGTTGTCTCAGTAAGTAATATGGTTTTCTATTAATCTTTACTCTGTGGCAATAAAAACGACTTAATATTTAACTTTTCAATCATTTATTATTTATTTATTATTTTATTCAATAAAGGAGGAAGCCATAGACTTATTGCATAGCAACACAAAAAAATAACAGCTCAAAACAGCAACACTGCAAAACACAAAACAAGAAATAAAACAAAAAATATTCATAAATAAAAAAACAACTATGCAACAACTATACTACAGAAACTGTTTTTTGTAGAACTCAGTTTCAACAAGAGCACTCTTAAATGATTCCACTGTTGGCGTAGAAACTACAGTATTGGGTAAACTATTCCAAAGTTTAGTTGCACGGTTAACAAAGCTACATTGACCTATTTTCTTGAGCACTTGTGGCTGATACAGTTTATATGAGTTTTGTCGAGTGGCTGAGTAATGACTAAGTTTGAAAAAATCAGCCCAGTCCACATTATCAACACCCTTCATAATACGGAACGTATTGATCAGGTCAATCCTAACCTGTCATAACTCCAGAGAAGAAAATCCCAACTCCTACAGTTAATGCTGATACGGTAAATGACTCAAGTATGGCACAAACTTTGATACGTGATATTAAACCTTTTCAATTTGCTACAAGTTACATTCCCATGTAGAATGCAAAACAGAGGAACAATATTCTACCACCGGGCTTACTATTGTCTTGTATAGTGTCATAAAAGTGTGAAGGTTAAATTTCATGAAACTTCTCTTAATCCAAAGCAGACTGTAATTAGCATTTTGTGAAATTATTGACACATGCTTGTGAAACTTCAGTTGGTTATCAAAGTGGATACCTAAATCCCTTACTGAATCTGCAGATGAAACAGATGTATCCCCAAGAAAATAATGATAAGTAAAGCTTTTTGAAAAGTAATGGAGTACAAAACATTTTTGATGGTTTAAAAACATGGACTTCAATTTACATCAATCATTTGGGGAATTCAGATCCTCTTGAATAAGAGTGACATCTACCGGGGAGGTAACACTTTTATACAGTTTTATATTATCTGCAAACAGTTTGACAGCGGAGTGACAAATTGCATCAGGTAAATTGTTTACAAGCAAGCAAAATAACACTGGGCCTAAGCACCGGCCCTGTGGCACACCACTCGAAATCGGACTCTTACTTAAAAGTACAATACTAATAATAACTTGCTAGCAGTACCCTGATAAATAGTCATCAGTCCACGTTAAAGTTGTACTGCCTGACTTATATTTTTCACATTTTTAAGCAACAAACTTATTGATACTTTGTCAAATGTTTTACTGAAGTCAGTGTACAAGCAATCAAACTCCAAACTGAGATCAGCCATATTTTGGGAATATTTTACAACTTCTAGCAACCGCGTATTACATGACCTGTTTTTTCTAAAACCATGCTGTGATGGATGCCATAGTTTATTTTGGTTGAAGTAATCCTGTATCTGACATACAATAATCTTTTCAAAAACTCTTGAAAAAATTGAAGTGTTTGAAATTGGACAATAATTTCCCAATTAGGATTTAGATCCTCCTTTGTGGAGTGGCTTTACAACCGCTTTTTTCCACGCTGCAGGGCATTTACCACTCAATAGACATTGGTTAAACAAAAACGCAAGAGGTTCAGCTAAACACGTGGCTGTCTTCTGAAGAAAAGTGTTAGAAATACCATCTATATCTGGAGCTTTATTAACGGAAAGGTCAAGGAGAATTTTTAAAACCTGCTCTGAAGAAATATCATAGTCATTGAAGGGCACTTTGTCTGCTGAAACAAATTCGGTAAAATGGGGTGGACTGCATGCATGGACATTATTTGGATTTACAAAAACTGACGAAAACACTTGATTAAACACATCAGCCTTTTTCTGATCATCACTTATTAATTCACTTGTAGTTGGGTCATCAAAAATGCACGAATCAGTTGAGGAGTCAGTCTTATTTCTATTGACATTTTCCAAAACTTCTTTGGACACCCTCAAATGTTAGTAATAATAGACGATTTGAGTGATTCCCGGTTAACGCGTAGAGAATGAGTCGCGTGATTCCGAGCCATTTTATGCGCACACCACGAGTCTTCATTTTTTTTTCAACATATACTGTCTCCATTGTTTATTTTTAACACTAATAGCATCAAGTACAAATTTTGGCAGTCGTCTTCTTTTTCTTGGACCTTCTTTTATGTAATAACGTGGAATGAACCTATCACATGCATCTTTTATAACCTCTCGGATGAACTCAACAGCAACATCCACATCCGCATTACTAGACTGAAGCTCCTCAACAATAGAAACGGAACGGATAAAGTCTTGAATTTCATCGTAGCAACCCTTGCTATAATCGTAATAAAGTTAGAACCAGAGATCACCACTGCACTTACATTCATTGACAGCTATATAACTACATGGTCGCTTTTAACTAGAGGGGGCCGCCTCTTAATGCCTAATATTTAATATGGAGACTTTTTGATAACCCAATACAGTACATGGGGAGTGGAAATACTTATGAGTATTTTGGGATCCACAACATGCTGGTGCAGAAAGCTGTCCTGTAAGGTTTGCACAAGTTTAAAAGCAAAACTCTGGTCCGTCCCTGATGTAGCTTGAGATAACCAGTCAATATTGGGCACATTAAAGTCACCAAGAACAAGAATGTTTGAGGAAACAGACGCAAGGTACGACAGATAACTCAGCAGGCGATCATCATTTAACATGCTAAATTTATTTCTGGAAGGGCTTCGATATATGCCTACAATCCTCACTTTTTGGGATATCCCTGGCAACTTAATTTCCACACTAATTACTTCACTTAATTCCATAGTAAACGAAACATCAACTTCTGCATACTTTAATTTAGATGACGACGAAATATAAATACAAATTTCCCTTTTCGGATGCTTGTTATACACGACATAATAGCCATTCAGTTGAAAGAAATGTGCTTCGGGGTTAAGACAGTGCTTTGGGAGCACCTCAGTCACGATAACTATATCAGGTTTCTGCAAATTTACCAAAGAATAAAGTTCATCAAGTTTGTTTGAAAGTACATCAGCATTTGAATACAACACGGAAAGATTATTCTTCCATTTCATGCCTACAGGGGGCCGCTTGTCCCTAATGTTACTTTGAATCACGTTACCTTCTAACTGTCTATTTATACTGGTTATATCGTAGGGTAAAACGTTTAATGCTGCATTGCAGCTGGAAGGGCTGCTCAAATCTGACCGTTTTTTTGGAACTATAGAGTTCCTACGTATAACCAAATCAACTTCGCCCTGTGCATGCCTGACCTGCAACTCCTCATATAACTTTGCTCTTTTCTGACGGTCAGTCTTGGATACATCATTTCGAAACTGGGTTGTACCTGGCCCTTTTCTTTCGTAAGACTTTTGTAGAATCTGCTTCTTAGTCTTGAAATCTGGGATTGAGAATCCCAGACGACGGACATTAGAGACGCTTATATTTGGGAGCCCCTAATCACTCACAAGATATTTTTTACGTAGAGTTCATCATTTGTCAGAGGGGGGACACCAAAAACAACAATATTTAGCTTGCGACGCTGACGGTCTATCATCTGCAACAATCTGTTTAACTTTGGTTTCAAGCTGCATCTCAAGATCTTTTTTCAACGTCTGAATCTCCGACTCAACCAAACTCTGAACAGCGTCCTTGTCAAACGAGGGAGACTGTTCAAGGGTTGTCAAACGGCTCTCAACATTACCAAAACGGTTTTCAATGTCGGTGGTTAGCTCTTCTCGAAGTTCGGAAAATGCTTCTTTCACTGCATCTTTAACTTTGGTGTCCAGTTCATTTACTGCACTAAGAGATGGCCGGAATGGTTCGAGAGTCTTGTCTAAAAGTTTTTGAATATCGTCCAAAGACGCCCCACCTGCCACTTGTGGGTTACCTTTGCAAACTGGACATTTCCACTCGCAGCCTACTCGCCGTGTCATTTTAGTTAGTAAAGAGTATTCAGCTTCTGACATTTCCAGACAATCAATGCATAACCAGAGGCTACATCCGTCACAGTTCATAGCAGTTGAATCTGTATCTAAATTCTCATCACATGTTGCGCACATATCGGTCCCTTTTTTGGGGCTCTGACGAGGTCTTTTTGGTGGCATTATATTCAAGCTTTAAGGATTCTAAGGTAGACAAGACCCGTGGGACGTGCAACACACAAATCACCTGATCCCAGCAGTTTAAGGACGCAAGATCCCGCTAGTTCTATACGGCTCTTGAATGTTTGTTGTTGCTCATTTTGCACAGGCTGTCTCCGAAAAATGCAGCTTGAATTTTAACGTCAAAAATGCGTAAAAACGGTTGAGCTAATTTAATCTATGATAATAGAAAAATATAATATTTAGCTGTATTTGGCAACTTTATATTTGGCAACTATGTATTGCCAGAAGAAACAGGTGTACTTGAAGTAATCCTTTATTTGTTTACAATCCTTTGTTTGTTTTAATTAGAATTCAAACACAATGTGTTAATTCTCATGGGAATAAAAAATAAAATTATCTTCCAGGTAACTTCAAAGACCAGGTAAGTGAATTCACACCTTGAGAAAAGAAACTTAAGGATGTATAATAGTTGGAAATGATAAATATAGGTACCAATAACTGCTTTACCACATGAAATTGGCCAGTAATCCTGTATTCAATTTTCACTTAGATTAAGTTGCTGTTGTCAACAATCTTTATGTAATTGGAAGATGTTTAAAGTCATCTGACACTATGTATATTCACTATCCAATCTTTAGTTGAAAGTATTTAAACCAATCCTTTTCTATGTCATCATCAGTTTGTTTTTATATATTTAAAGCCTCTGTTAGAACAGGAACTAGAAAATAAGATCACTGAATGCACAGAAACTAATCATCAAAATCAAACAACAGAAGAAATACCAAGCTAAAACAAAAAAATCAATTGATATATCTTTGAATAGGCTGAATTTATCCAACCATTCATATAGGTTTTCTTCCTAGAGATGTTTCTGTCAAATATCCTTTTAAGGAATCAGTGTTGTAAGTTGGGGGGGGGGGGTTATATGCTGCATCCCCTGTCTAGATTTTGAGAAATGCCATCTCTAAGGTGTTTTCATTGAAAAAAGCCCGTTACTGGTATTAAAAAAAAAAAAAAAAATAGAAACAGGAAAAATCCCCCCCCCCTTCCCCCATTTCTAGATTGTGAAAAATACATTTTGCCCCCTCCCCTCAAAGGTTTAGTAAATTGACTCCACTGTAAGGATTGAACAAATGGGTTTGCAGGGATAATATCCTAAGAGAGACCAAATGTCTCTTGCTAGTACAAACCTGTTATTTTTGAGTTTATGAAAGTCGTCCATATTATGCTATAGATGGGTACTATTTTATTAATCTAATAGTTTCAAGTTTCTAAAAGAGGCAGTTCATTCAGTTTAGCTCCTTAGTTCTGAATTCCTAACTGAGATAAATCTTTTTATCAGAATTACTAAATGAGATTAAAGTGATTGCATGGAACAAGACATGGTGAACTCTTGTATCATTTTAGGTTCAAATAAAAATGGCTGGAACCAGAGTGTATATTGGTGGCTTAGGCAGAAGAGCAATTGAAAGAGACGTGGAAAGGTTTTTCAAAGGATATGGAAGAATACGACAAGTCTTGCTGAAAAATGGATATGCTTTTGTGGTAATTCTAAGTTGTACCTCATAAGCTTTGATTAACTGAAAATAGTTTCAAGTTGTGGTGAAGGATGAAGATAGCTCTAAATCAAAAAGTTCATTTCAACAGTAGTGCAATATGTGCCTTGCAACCATATTAACTTCACGTTTATTGAAACTTGTGGGGTTTTGGTATAGAATAATAATGCTAAATACTGATTTAAAGATGATATTTTGTGTCGCTCTTACTCTATATTTCAAGTCCACTTATGATAAATTTTTGCTCTTTCTAAGTAATATTTTGCTAGCAGAACGTTTTTTCATGTTCTTTGTGCGCCCCAACCCTGAGATAGGTTCAAAGGAACTTATCTCCTCTGGGAATCTTGAAAAATAATGGAAAACCATGCTTTTTTCCGATTTCGTCTGATTGGTCTGAAGGAGCCTCCTTCCCCTTGTTGAACAAAATTGCTCCACCTCTTTATAGATACCGATCCAAGGGCTATGGTCTCTATCTTGGAAACTCGCTCTAACTGCCTTATAAAGTTTAAAATTTCAAATCTGGAACAAATACTTTATGGTAAAACTTCAAATTTCTTAAGATTCTGAAGATTATATATATATATATATATATATATATATATATATATATATATATATATATATATATATATATATATATATATATATATATATATATATATATATATATATATATATATATATATGTAGGGTGGGGATGGTTGGTCAAAGTTTTGTTCTAATAGAAAGTTTAGCCAAAGTATGAAGGCCAGAAGAATGATTTTGACATAGAAAGATGCAGCTTTCTTTGTTCTAGCTTTTTTGATTTTTTTTTAGATTTATGCAACCATTATTTTTTTTTTTTCACCTACATTTTTAACAGGTGAGGTCGAAAGTGACCAATATGCCCCGGGGGTGGGCAGGTTGGTCATGGACATGGGGTAGGTTGGTCACAAAATGGGTTATCTTTGTTTTACTTCCAAGATCTGACACAATTACAATAGTAGTATTTTTTCATTTACAAGGTGTACATTTTGGTTCAAATACAATTTTTTCAACTTCAATTATCAACTGTTCAGCTTCAAGTACAACAAAAACTGAAAAAGATATAACTTATTCAACAGAGTACTCCCCAAGACAAAAAAAGGGTTTCCTACAAAGGAAGGTCACAACATATCCCTTGCTCGTTTCTTCCTTCACTTCACCTGCAAAGTATTTTTTCTTGTTCTTGCCAACAAATGCCACAAGAAAGAAATCACTCACACTGATTTTGTCCTTTTCAGTTGGAATGTCATCCATATCAGCATCAAGATCCAAGTCATCATCCAAGACCATTTCTCTTTCACTATCAGAGCTCGCATCCGCTTTGGCAAAAAGTGCCCTTACTTCTGTAGTCTTTTTGCTCGATTTACTGGTGTTTCTCATCCCACTAAAAACAGGCTTCCCAATTTTTTGTTTCTTCTTGGCTGACAATTCTTTAATCAAGTCATTTTTAACCAGTGTATCTGAGATTTTGAAATTTGCCCCTCTTTTGTTTGATTGCATCAGCTTTTTTTGGTGGAGCTTTTGGATAGGGTCTTACTACTTCTGGACTAGTAGCAGCAGGCACTAATGCCACAGGAGCTGGAGAAGTTGTTGGACACCCTAGTTCTACCTCTGAGGGGCTTGAACTATCTTCTGCATTAAAAGTATCGGACACAGTTCTTCATGAGATATTGGATGGCTGGGGTCCATTGGTAACATCAGCGGCTAGCAATTCCCCATCCCCGAACACATGGCGATCGCACGGTCGAGATTTCAGCAACCCTGAATCCAGAGGTGATATTTGTTGGAGTCAAAGCACGAAGAAAGGCAGTTCTGACTAATTCTGGAACGTCATAAATAGAAATGGATTGTCCTGAATTCTTTCTCATTCATGCATCACTAGCAGAATTGTAGTATGACTTGAACGGGCCATAACAACTTCTGTCTAGTGGCTGCATTTTATGGCTGGTGTGGGGTGGGAAGGTTGATGCGATAATGTGTGACTTTCTCATAAGCTCAAGTGACTCAATGGTAATATGACTGGCGTGATTTTCCATTAGTAGCAGCACTGGTCTGTCAACACTTGGCTTGATATGGTGAATGAAGTGCTCCAATGAAGTTCTCTCCAGTAATCCATCCTGAGGGATGAGAAACACCCACACTCCCTGGTGGAGATCCCTTTATCATATGTGGTAGATACTTTGCCCTTGGGAAAATCATGAATGGTGGGATAACGCTACCTTGAGCTGACACAGCTGTACATATGGTAACTAGTACGCCTCTTTCTCCAGATGTAATCCTGCCAACTTGTTTATTTCCCTTCTCAGCAACTATTTTCTTGAATTCTGAACTGTAGTGGGGCTAGTCTTGTCTGGATCCCAAACATTACAAGCAATAAAAACTATGTTTATGCAACGGTTCCTCATATGTGTAAAAAAAAAAGCATTGACTACAGGTTCGTTAAAAGCAATTGCCCTTGCAATACTTGTTGCTTCTGGAGATGTGAGATAAACCGTTGGGCTATGCTGTAGAAGGCCCAGGGCCAGTCATTACCAGCTGTTCTATCTTTTTTCCCAATGACAAATATCCTTACCGAGTTTCTCTGCAAACTCAAATGCCAAGGTTCTGACTTCTTTTGGTGACAGTCTGTGGTAAAGATGGGATGCTCTGACAAGATATTGCTCAAGACTTTTCTCCTGTTCAGCCGTGAAAACTATGTGTGTTTTATACCGTGTCACAAACTGATCTAGCTTAACATTACTAACATCAGTTGCACTTGTACGACCTTCTTCAGAGAATTTCTGGGCATCGGGTTTTAGAGTCGAATGGGGGATACCTATCTCACGTGCAATAGTGGCAAATTTTCCACCTTCCTGTACTTTTTGCACAGCTTGTCTCATGACTCCTGGGGGAATGGTCCCATTTTGTAATTTTCTATTGTAAGTCCGCATGTCTGTTGGATCTCACCTAGAAAGATGACATAATGATAACCACAAATAATGATAAAGATCTGTACTTATGCAAAAAATGTGAATTTTCTTCTTTTTTTCACCCAGTGGGGCAGGTTGAACTGTGCACCTTCAAAGTGACCAACCTGCCCCACACAGGATGCACGAACAAAAACACGGCTCCATGAAAAACTAATAATGTTGAGAACTTGCTTCCAAGCCTAAAAGGAAACCAATTAATAGGCTGCTCTATCCTGGAATCATTTCTGAGACTGGCCTTCTCATTCTCTCTCAAAACAACATTAAGTCTAGCAATAATTCTGGAAAAAAAACTCACCAAAAAAGAGAAAAGTTTTGTCCAATCTTTTCATATGGAGGCTACTGCTGCCAATTTTTCATGGCATGAATATATATATATATATATATATATATATATATATATATATATATATATATATATATATATATATATATATATATAATTTTAGAGATATAAAATTAAAGTAGTTTTATCTAATTATTACCAGAGTAAAGAAGTTTAAAAGATAGACTACAACATTTTTTACATATTTAATACCATTGTCTTCTGGGCTCAGAGCAAAAGAATAAAACAAATTCAAGCTCTGAAATAATTAGTTTTGGAACCTTGTAATTTACAAGTACAAGAACTTGTCAAAATTGATAATTGGGAAAACTTATCCAGAAGAATGACAACCTCAACCTATAAAATAATCATTTTCTCACAAGAGACCTTATTTTAAAAGGACCGGGTGTAAAGCAGAAATATCTGGCTTAAACTGGAGATGGACTGGAATGCACTCATAAAATCTATTTTCTGTATCAAGTACCAAAAAATGAAGTTGGGTTTAGCTGGTGAAGTGTGAACTTACATATCCATATATATGAACATATATATCCTATCCATATTGAACAAAAATGAAAAAAAATTAGGAGTTCAATGTTTGATGATTTATTTCCTTCATATGCAGGTCTGCAGTTTTTGGTAGTAGCAGGCACTAAATTAAAAAAAGAAACATAGGTGAAAAATAAGCTAATACACATGGCATCAAATAACTCAAGAAGGCCTAGCTTTCATTTGAAGGTGTAGTTGTCTTTGGGAATTAACAGATGGTTAATTTTAGAATTTTTACAGACAACAAATGTCAGATTTCAGTAATTATTTTATATTATTTGTTTTTCTGGTTTAACACGGTATTACTGACGAAAATGCAAAACTCCCCTAAAAACTAAGAAAATCTAAAAGAGCATAGGCTTGTGGCATGAATAGCCTGAAGATGGGTCGGGGGGGGGGGGTGTTATGCAAAAATGTTCATTTTGATGTCCATAGGACTTGTGCTGCATTAAAAACACGGATTGGTAATATTAGTGAGAAAATATGTTGCTATTGGTGATTCTCAATTGCCTCCTTTGTTTTAATTTGAAAGGATATGCTCTTACAGCATCCACCCACCCTACCCCTTCCCTTAAGGTAATTCCTCTTATGTCATTCCAAGGTTGAACCTGAGTGCACATTTCTGCTTTTTTTTTCGTATTTCTCAGTATTTAGCTCTGTATGATACATTTTCATCTGCTTATCTCTATATTTTAGGATTTTGATGATCGTCGGGATGCAGAGGACTCTGTCCATGATTTAAATGGAAGGGAGCTGATGGGTGAAAGGGTTACAGTAGAGCATGCAAGAGGCATCCCAAGGTCAGAGCGCATGAGAAATGAGCGTTATGATCGACGTGATAGAGGAGGAGATCGTGACTACTATGATAAAAGAAGAGCTAGTGGAAGGTGTGTATTTTTTATGTTTCTCTTTGCATTTATTCAAATGCTTGCTATCCTGCTGAGAAACACTAGATTTAGTTAAATCGTTATTATTCTCAGTATGGATGCTCTCATTCCCTCTTACAATTTCTCTCTACTCCTTCAATTTATATCTGTTCTTTTCGCTCTGCTCCCTTTTCTCCCTTTATATCTCTACTCTTTCTCCCCTTGCTTGCTTTTTTCCCCACTCATCTTAAAACGAAGTGCCCAAAGGTTCGGTAGTATTCCTCTAAAACCATCTTGACAGTTACTTTTCTTGCCCTTTGTCTTGGAACAGTGAGCATGAAACTACCCTAAATATTTGTCTCTTTAGTTTTTTTTCAAATGCTTTTTTTGACAC
Source organism: Artemia sp. Qi Xiang Cuo (assembly GCF_049724085.1). NCBI lineage: Eukaryota > Metazoa > Arthropoda > Branchiopoda > Anostraca > Artemiidae > Artemia > Artemia sp. Qi Xiang Cuo. The sequence goes on from NC_142801.1 coordinate 17,127,674, forward strand.
AAAAAGATATCATCAGTATATTTCTCCTGAAGGTAGGGCCTGCCAAGGCTTTTTGTTAGGATTATAGGGGATATGTATCAGAAAACAAAAGATATAATTAAGGTCGCAAGTAAGGGTCTGTTGTCGCCGTTTGAAATTAAAAAGGGTGTTAAACAGTGTAGTAGTATTTCAGCACGATTGTTTACACTATGTTAATAATATAGTTGATCATTTTAGAAAAGAATGGGCCCAACAGTTTCACTAGGGAACCTTACTTTATGGCTGTTGCTTTTTGCTAATACAGTGCTCATCAGCAAATCTTCAGCAGAGCTTCAGACTCAGTTGAATATACTAGAAGGATATTTAGCTAAAAAGAAAGCGGTCCTAAATTCTAAAAAAACGGAGATAATGGTTATTAGGACCAATAATATGAATGATGGACAAAAAACTAAATTTTACTACAAAGGTGAAAGTTTGAAAGTGAGATTTGAGTAGTTGGGAATAATTGGAACTATTAAAGGTGGCTGGAAACAGCATGGAAATGACCTAAGGATAGTATGATGTGTTATAGAATAGTGTTGTATGACTTTGTTAGGTTTATAATTAGAAAGAAAGGGAAAAAATAACGAAGAGGGAAACAACAAAAATCAGTAAGATTGTATGTATCTTATTGATGTTGTAAGGAAAGGAAAGTAATTTAAGTTTTTTTTTTTTTTTTTTTATTGTGGGGGGGTAGATTTATGTTACTATATTGTGATTTGAATTATTGAATTCTTTGTTATTTGGACTTTTTCAGCTTATGATAAATATATATATATATATATATATATATATATATATATATATATATATATATATATATATATATATACATATTTAGTTGATTATTTTAGGCAAAAAATTAAAATCATGCAAAAATAGTTTTTTCTTCTGATTATGATATTAAAATTACTAATATCTGTCTTTCCCCAATTAGATATGATCCACCATCAAATACAAAATACCGTCTGGTAATTGAGAACCTGTCAAGTCGTGCTACCTGGAGGGTAAGTTTCATATGTTTCATGCTTACACTTTTGGGTGGTTTAATCATCTTTTTTATTTTCATTATTTTTTTTGTCTAGTTTGGTGCTTTGCTTTAGGTTCATTGAAATGGGTTTTATGTGCTTTTTAACATTGTTAAGCTGTGCCATAATCAGTAGCGTTATGGTTTTGTCTCCCAAGTCGTTTGAAAATTAATGTGAAGAAGACAAAATCGCTTAGGCTGGGAATAAGTGAAGATAAAAGGTGACGTTGGGTAACAAAAAGATTGATCAGGTGGACAGCTTTACTTACCATGGTAGTATTATTAGTAAAGATGGTGGGAGCAGTGAAGATGTTAAAAGTAGAATAGCGAAGGCTCAGGGTGTTTTTTTTTACAGTAGAATTTGTTTTAGAAGAATAGGAAGATATGTCTCCAAACCAAGATTAGAATATTGGAAGCTACAGTGATGACAATGGTCAAATAAGGCTCTGTAGTATGGGCGCTCCGAAAAACGGGTGGAGATTTGCTAGATGTTTTCCAGACAAATTGCTTGTGGATTGTTTTGGGTTCCTGGCTGACTGACCGTATTTCAGACAGTAGGCTGTACGAAAATGTGGTTCAGTCCCACTTTCTAGGGCTATGATGAAGGAGAAGCAGAGATTGCTAGTACGCGTTCTACGGAAGCATAATTACAGATGGCCGAAGATTGTCCTTGTCGGCCAACCGTCTAGGGTTGTAACGTAATAACGGAAAGCAGATCATCCGCGGTAGGGCTGAGAGGCTGTCATAAAGAAAGATTTAAGGGAAATGGGAACTTCTGGGGAGGGTGTAAAGATGGGGGCTTTGAATAGATTGGGATGGAGGAGAAGTGTGCGTAGCTGTGTTGGCCTCAGGTGGTTTGGTGATTCAGTGAGTTGCTAGTAGTAGCAGTTTTATATAACAGCTCGCAGGAACGAACTGCAAGTAAGGACTTCAGAAAAGAATTGTACTTCCTGAATGGCTTGTTTGTCTCACCATTTACTTTATTGTTGATTCTGACCCATACAGATAACGCTGTCTATATTGTTATACCAGGGGATCGAGCTTCGCTCGTTGAGAAGAAAAACAACTTTAATTTTATTTTATTTTAACTTTTATTTTATTTAAAAAGAAGTGAAACTAATAATTAAGGTGTTAAACGTCTGGGAATTTGTGACGTCGTTCATATGAAAAATGTTGGTCTAAAATTAATTAAGACCCTAAATGAATTTTCATTAATTCTTGACCTATCTAGATCGTTTTTTCACCGGAATTATTCTGCCGCTGTGCGGCTGAATAATTGTTTCTTGTAGAAAATGTTTTCCTGTTCTGGGCATATAAGGCACATGATTCGAAGTTATGAACCGTTTTAGGATGAAGGTAATATCAAATATCTAACTGATATCAATGATAATTGGGTTTTGGAACCTCGCTGTATCTTACCGGCATTTTGAGTCTAGTAACATAAGGTCTTTGGATGTGGGAGGATTCAGATTAAGATTTTATTTTCATTACTTGAAAAATTCATCATCAAATGCAACCAGTCAAAGCAATCAAAAGGAAAAAAACGAATATTGATAAGTCTCTAGTTTTGTAGTTCTCTTTTGTTTTCTTTTAACCTCTATGTATTGTCTTGTTGAAATGACTTTGGCTACTTTGTATTTAAAGTTGCAGCTTTGGTTGTTTATTGTTAAGCTTATGTTGCTTTTTCGAAGTTCATTATCAAATATTAAGTGTGATAAAATTGAAAAGGGGAATCAGAATAATTAGAAAACACACACACTATCTGCCATCTATTGTCACACTTCAGTGTTCAGTTGGTATAAGGTATTATAGCGAATGAAGAAATATCACACACACACACACATATATATATATATATATATATATATATATATATATATATATATATATATATATATATATATATATATAGGGCTTGTTAGGTCAGTTTTCAAACTCTGTCTTTGTACTATTCTAATATCAATATAGTTGTGATAAACGAAATATAAATGGTAAAACTGGCTTTGAAAAGCGTCATTGGATTGCCAATAGTGTTTTTTTTTGGAGGGGGGGGGGTTCATGTTTGCAGTAACATATAGGAAGTTGCACATATTAATTCAAACAATCTTTGGTATTCTTTTCTTTTTGTCTTCGAATTATCTTCTTTTTTTCTGTGATTTAATGTTTCTTTGAGTGCTTTAGTTATTTGCCGGGTGTAAAAATAATTAATTCTCAACATTTAGGGAGAAATGCATTGCAGAACCTACGGCTGCCCTCTGCCAAATCTTAGTATCTCCACACAAGTTCAAGTTTGAGCTAAGGATCTACCCCTCCCCGTCCTTAAACTCAACACGGTGGCTCCAATTAAACAGTTGGATTGGTTTATCTGCTATAATATCTTAGACAGGACCTAGTGAATAAAGGGGTGAAATTTAGATCTGACCAGCATCCGCGTTCAGCAAAAAAGTAGGGGCAAAGACAGGAAGAAAATGGGCCTCGTTAAACTTGTTCGCAAAATTCTGTATCTTAATCTACTTCTACTGTTCCAAAAATGTTGTTGGAAACTTGAAAGATGTTGGGTTTTGGCAAAGGACAGCCCGATAGTGCTGGAACTTGTTTTGTAAACTTTCTTTGTGTTTCCGAATCATAAGCGTCCATCTATTGTCCTTAGCGTCTTTGGCATGCAACCATCCTCCTTGCCTTCAGTGCGAATCAGTCGGCTCCGAAATGATAATGATATCTTTATAATCTTTATGATAATTGATATCTTTATAAAATAATGATAATATTTAGAAAAAAGTAGATAATTTGATTCTGATGAATCTCGCAAGAAAAGTGAGACTTTCCCCATACGAGTACTTGCATAATTCTGACGTATTTGCTTAATCGTGAAGCAAGTGGTAAGACTAAATGGAAAAGTAAGGCTATGGTATGTAAAAAAAGAATATTAATTGTAAAAACATAGCTACAAAAATCCAGAAGTGACTAATGCTTCTTTAATCAATTGAAACATGATTGATTATCCATTGACACTGAAAAAAAAGAAAACTTTCACTGTAAAAATTGTTGTATCACCTAATTTCTCTTATTCATATTTGTATTTGGTTCAAATATAATTTTGCGTTCAGTAAAAAAGGCAAAAGTCTTGAATAATGAACTCATGGATTTCATAGATAAGTCTTCGCAAGGGCCTTGTCACGAGGTTTGTTGATCCATTCATAAACATAATAAATTCTTGGTTATTTTGCCAAAAAAAAAGTATATGTATATATATATATGTATATATATATATATATGTATATATATATATATATATATATATATATATATATATATATATATATATATATATATATATATATATATGTATATATATATATAGCATTCACTACGGTTACGGATACATTATTTGTATTCGCCGGTGTAACTTACTCTAAAACTTTAGCTGCTCGGATATGGAATCTTTAATTAAAAAATTGTGTTATTGTAATATTTTGCAACAAATAAATATTAATTATGTTTAATATTTTCAAGTGATTGGCCAAATTGGCTCAAATCCAATTTCCTTCACTGGTTCCCACAAACCTGTTTTTGGTCCAATTTCATTCACTGGTTTGCTCAAACATGTTTTTGGTTTATTGGTTTGACTTTGGCAATCCAGGCAAATTTGGCAATTTGGCTCAAAATGGCAAATTGGCTATTCTAAATTTCTGTTTGGGGCCAGTTGAGAAACAGTCCTAAATAATCTGGGTTATTCTCTTAGGTCTATTGATCCAGGTAAGGTCACCTACCAAATGCTTGGACTGTTTTTAAAGTTATAATTGTTTAATTGAAACGCTTCATTGTCTCGACTTTCGACTATAGGGTTGGCATCTAAGTAAGTGTGAATTTTTGAGACTGCTTAAGTGGGGGGTTTTAGTTTAATAAACGACTGTAATTTTTTTTACAGCGTCTTTATCCATCAAATAAAACGTCAGATTCCGCTGGCGAAAAAAAAGGAAACAGATGCGATTTGATATCTTTTTAGTCATTGAAATCCCTACCATTCAAATACTTCTGCAAAGAGCAAAATAAACGTTAGTCAGATGACGTAAGTATATTTTGGGTATGCTTAAACATCAAAGCCAATCTTAAATGATTTCTGCCTAGTGGCCAAAAAGGTGTACGGCCATCTACTTTCATAGTAGAATTCACTACATTACAGATGCAGCAATTCTGGCCAATTTATCCTTAACCAAATTCTAATTTTTGAGGTCGGATTGGTCTGATTTAACCGAGAAAGTTGGAAATTAGCAGTATAAAACTATACTTATTTTGCAAGCCTTCCCCTCCCCCCTAATCCTGTAGGGCTTGGATCGGTGCGCAACTATGCTTAACTTGCTTGCTTCGTGTTTCTTTTATGCACATTATTTTTCAAGAATTATTTATATCATAACTGGTCCAACTTTCAAAATCAAACGATTTCGGATAATTTGCAAAAAAAAAAGTAGAGCTGTTATGGGATTTTATTCAATAAAATACTCGAAAGTTCAAAAACTAGGTATTAATCAAAACTGCTTGGTATAGCCTTGGTTGGATACTATATTTTTCCACCTATTTTTTTTCTTGTGTAAACACCAAAAAAGGTAAAATATGTGATTGCTTAGTTCCCAACACTATATTTAAAAAAAAAAGAATTTTTTGAGTTCTAAAGTCTTTGTTTCCCTTCTACTACATAAAATTTTTTTTACAAAAGTAAGTTTTTTAGAAACATTAGTTTTATCTTTTCTTTGAATTTTCGAGGGGGTTGGAGGGTGGGATTTGTCATATTCTATTTGTTTTCATGTTTTATCTTTTAGGATGTTAAAGATTATATGCGTAAAGCTGGCGAAGTGACTTTTGCAGATGCTCACCGCAAAAGAAAGAATGAAGGGTAAGTTCGGTTTTGTATATTTCTTTTTCGTTGCAAAATTCATGTGTGCTACTTGTGATGCTACTAACAACTCCCTGCAGCACCAAGTTGCCTTAGGCCACCAGCTGATCATGTTCTCCTTTGCCCCAATCTATACAAACCTTTGGTCTTTATCCCCATTCAATATTGCTTATTAGCTATTAGTCTTTACCCCCATTTAATATTGTTCAAGTTCCCTTAAAATGCCTTCTTATTACCTTTGCCCGCCCCATTCAGTATCGAGCTGCTTGATTTCCGCCGAGTATAATTGAAAAAAAAAATACTACTTGCTAATCCGTTAACCTTCATCTTTAAATTGATATGGTGACAGTAAGCTGTGACAGTAACAATAAGCTGTAACAGTAAATTAAAATATTAAACTAGGTTGTATAGCTGATTCTCCTAGTAACTTAATAAAGGGTGTAACTTAATAGTAACTTAATAGTAACTTAATAAAGGAAACTTGTTATAATATCTTAGAGAATATAGTATAGAAAAATGTACTGTTCAATAAAAGGAGAATTAGAATTGGTAGTCTCAAGCTGTTGTGTATTTTGACAGTTCTAGTCTATAGGCGTTTTTGGAAAGCTATCAATTTTTTTTGCTGGTTCTGTATATGTAAAGCTGATTAACAACAGAGTAACCGATTCGAAATAGCTTGCATTAGAAAATGTCTTTACAGAGAGATTCTTTGCTGTTAATCCAGCTGTTATTTATTTTGATAGTTCTAAGTATATAGGCGTTTTTGGAAAGCTATCACATTTTTTTTTGCTGGTTCTGTATATGTAAAGCTGATTAACTGCAGAGTAACCAATTCGAAGTAGCTTGCATTAGAAAATGTCTTTAAAGAGATTCTTTGCTGTTTATCCATACAGGATGCTAAGCTGTTTTTTCTTTAAGGACAATAAACTGGAATTGTATTTATCAAATTGAATCTTGTGGGCGTCATTTTCTGTCATACTGGTACCAGATGCAAATTTAATTAAATTCTTTATTCTCTTGTTTTCTGTTCCAACACTGGGTTTCAAATACGGAAGTTTAGCATGTATTTTTCTATTTTAGTCCCATTATTTCTTTACTTTTAATGCTATTTGCGCAAAATTAACTAATACTATTTTAGGCTATATTAATGTGCCACTTCTTTGTGGATGACACGACCATATTGCCGAGCTTGCGCTTGTTATATATATATTACTTAGTGTAGAAGTTTCAGTTGTTAGAACTGTCCACGGAAGCAAGATAATATCTTAACCATTTGTATGCCATCTACAAAAAAACGAATCGTCACCTTCTTAACGTAAATTTGTCAACATTTATAATCTCTGTAATTAATACATTTCTAATGAATTAGTGCACTAAAAATTACATTTACAAAAAATTACATACATTTTCTATTTCGAATTATTGTAATTTCTTTGGTATAATCGTAAAAGAATGCATAGACAAGAAAATTGAATGAATTAAATAGGAAAATTCTTTCCCGTAACCTTACTAATAACGATGCTAATATAATGGAATCAGGCAAAACAATTCGAAGTATATCGTCAAGCAATTGTCCACTTGACTACTCATGTAAATAAGTATCAATGTAAGTAAATAATTCGTTGAAATATAGTTAAAAAAAAACAAAGAAACAAATATGTTTTTTTACGCTGAAGACGCCTTGTTTTTTGCTGCTTTTTTTCTCTTCGTTTTCACTTACTGGCCATGGACCCCATTGCCGTCTTTATATTTTATATTTCTATTATTTCTAAATATATTATATATATTTTTATTCTTTTTTTTATATATTTTTCTCTTATATATATTATTTTATTATATATATTCTAAATATTATATTTCTTTATATTTCTATTGTTTTTTGTCATGGTTGGCCAGTTTGGCTTTAGATCTTGTATTTGAAATATAGTTGTTGTTACAAAGAGTTTATTAAGGGATATCAGTAAAACTGTTCTCACTGATAGAAGACAATAAGGCGGAAAAACCGAATCTCTAGAAAGAACGTAAAGTTGCACAAAAAAAGTTTTTTTTCAATATTTTGTTAGTTGGATACAAGAACATGGGGGTATATTTGATGCACATCAGTTAAAACTGTTGAAACGCTTTTGAAATAATTCAGGTTAGGTTCGAATTGTCTCATTATTGCGTTTTGAAACTATTGAAGCTTTATTATGTAGGGGCTTTATTGTCGCTCTTGTGGTACAATCTTTGTTTCTCTCTTTCAACCTAATTTGTTTGATTTCTCTGGCTTGGAATATACTCGCATGATTAGTGATATTCACGACCAGTGGTGTAAATTGAGGGAGAGAGTTTTTGCCCTCATCCTAGGTTTTGAAAAATGCGCTTTTGATATTTTTATTGAATAAAAAGTATACGGTGATTGAGTTTTTGCTCGGTTAAGTGAATTTAGACATAAAAACGGCGTCCAGCATATTCCTCTCTTCAAAATCCCCCCCCCCCTGGAAAGTTTCTCCCAGATATAAAATTGAGCAGCCAAAGGAAAAGTAAGACCATAAAAAGAATGAAGAAAAGAATAAAATCTGGAATGCTGTACCGATATTCCAAAATACAGGTAGAATATATGGTGTAGAATATCCCATGGGGTTTATTTTTGTATTTCTTTTTTTTTATTTCTTCTCTTGGTGTTTTGGGGGTTGGGGCTCAGCTATCCGAACAAGGTTTGATAAAGGTTTAATAAACTAATTTGTTAGATTATTTGAAGTACCAGGAGAACGAGCTTCACTTGGTGAAAAAGGCGATTCTTTGCAAGAACTTGTTTTTTATTTGGTTTGGTAAACCAAAGAAAAGTCTGAGATCAAGAAAAAAAGACTAGAAAATAAAAGTTTTAGTGAATTCGGTGCTTGGTCTATATCCATAGGATGCTTACTTTCAGAAACCGCATACACCAGCTGCATACACATTCGAACCGCATATACGCGCATCGAATGCATTCCAAGACTAACGGGTATTTTGCTAAGCGTGACTAAACTGTCTGGCGCCGTGGCATTACGGGACGTGCGCCAGGTGGTGGAAAGTGGGTGACCCCTTCACCTATTCATGGGGAGAAAGAGTATGGTTTTTCCTTTTCAAAACTAAAATGCATATAAAAGTCTTTTTTTTAGATGAATAATGAGAACATTCTATGCAGTTAACGTAGCTAAATTTACGTTCTCCTAATAAATTGGTTACGCCGAATTGTGGATGTAGATATATACGCTGCTCATACTAAGATCGAGTTCCGTCCGGCTATTAATTCATTTTTTTTGAGTAGTAGTAGCAGTGAAACGAGTAGTTGAAACACTTTTTATTCGGATTCTTGATTTGTACCTTTCTATTTAGCTTCCGCATAGTAACCACGTGTAATAGTGGGGTACTCGCTTTTTGATGTTTTTGTCATAAACTTGGTTTCGTCTTTCTTGGATTAATTAAAAAAGACTTTTTACACAAAATAAGTTTTTCAAAGAAAAGTAAAGAACTCAATTAAACGAAAAAAGAGCAAAAATAAAATCAAATAATCTACCAACCATGAAACTACCACAAATAAGCATCGATAAATAAATGAAACCCAAAACGGACTGAAATTATAATAAATAACCGAGTCAAACCCAAAACGAACAGAAATTACCATAAGTTGGGCGCAAAACCCCTAGGCCTTCCCAAGGCCAGAACATAATTTGCACTTTATGGAAAAGAATATAAATGTTTTTACATTTGTAACTTTAATAAATCAAATAATATTAAGATTTTGATTGCTAAATATCAGTATATGTATATTAAACTGACAATGCACATTCATTTGTATTTTTTTCAGTGAAGTGCAAATTATGTTCTGGCCTTGGGAAGGCATAGGGATTTCGGCATAGGGGCTATATAAGCCTTATATGCCCCCAGGGCATAACTTACAACCCTTGCACTGAAAGCTCTGATGGGGTTATCATCCTAAAAGACCTAATTTCCTGAACTTTCGAATACGTTGAACAAAATTGATATGATATCTCAAAATTTTGATTGGATGTGTTTGGAAAAATGGTGGGCGTGAGAGGGGGGTTAGTTGCCCTCAATCGCTTTCGACTATTAAAAGGGCAATAGCCTTTTCAATTTTTAATTGAATGAGCCCTTTTGGATGTTTTTACAACAACGCTTTCAATACAAACCTTACATGCTCCCAGGGCATAACTTAAAACCCTTGCCCTGAGGGTTGTGGGGGTATGGGTTGTCATCCCTAAAGACCTAATTTCCAAAACTAATTTCTCAAAGGGGGGTTAGTTGCCTTCAAATCACTTTCGACTATTAAAAAGGGCACTAGCCCTTTAAATTTCCAATTAAACCCTTTTTCAAGTTTCTACGGCAAACATTTCAATAAAAAACCTTATATGCCCCCAGGTCATAACTTATAACCCTTGCCCCGAAGACTGTGGGGGGAGTGTCCTGCTCAAAGGTATAATTTCCTGAACTTTAAACTGCGTGGAACAAAATGGCTATCTAAAAATTTTGATTGGATGTGTTTGGAGAAATGGTGGGCGTGGAAGGGGTGTTAGTTGCCTTCTAATCACTTTCGACTATTAAAAAGGGTAGGGAGTTAGTTGCCTTCCAATCTCTTTCGACTATTAAAAAGGGCACTAGCCATTTCAATTTCCAATCGAATGAGCCCTTTTTGAAGTTTCTACAACGCCAGGTTCAGTAAAAACCTTATATGTCCCCAGGGCATAACTTGCAACCCTTGCCCTGAGGGCTGTGGGGGAGTGTCCTCCTCAAAAATATAATTTCTATTTGGAAATCCATAACACTGAACAAAATGGCTATCTAAAAATTTTGATTGGATGTGTTTGAGGAAAAAGTGGGCGAGATAGGGGGGCTAGTTGCTCTCAAATCCCTTTCGACTATTAAACACGGCACTATACCTTTAAATTTCCAATCGAATGAGCCCTTTTTCAAGTTCCTACGACAAAGATTTCAATACAAACTTATATGCCCCCAGGGCATAACTTATAACCCTTGCTCTGAAGACTGTGAGGGGACTATCCTGCTCAAAGATATAATTTCCTGAGCTTTAATTGTGTGGAAAAAATGGCTATTTCAAAATTTTGATTGGATGTGTTTAGGGAAATGGAGGGCGTAGAAGGGGTGTTAGTTGCCTTCCAATTACTTTCGACTATTAAAAAGGGCCCTAGCCATTTCAATTTCCGATCGAATGAGCCCTTTTTGAAGTTTCTACTACAACGCTTTCTATAAAAACCTTTTATACCCCCAGGGCATAACTTATAATCCTTGTCCTGAGGGCTGTGAGGGGGTTGTCATCCTCAAAGACCTAATTTTCAGAACTTTAAACTACGTTGAACAAAATGGCTATCTCAAAATTTTGATTGGATGTGTTTGGGGAAAAGGTGGGCTTGAGAGGGGGGTCAACCACCGTCCAATCACTTTCAACTGTTAAAAAGGGCACTAGCCCTTTGAATTTCCAATTGAATGAGCCTTTTTTGAATTTTCTATGACAACGCCTTCTATAAAAATCTTATATGCCCCCAGGGCATAACTTACAACACTTGCCCCGAGGGTTGTGGGGGAGTGTCCTACTCAAAAATATATTTTTCTATCGGGAAATCAACTACGCTGAACAAAATGGCTATCTCAAAATTTTGATGGAATGTGTTTGGGGGAATTATGGGCGTGGGGGGGGCTAGTTGCCCAAGGGCACTAGCCCTTTGAATTTCCAATCGAATGAGAATTTCTTGAAGTTTCTACGACAACGCCTTTTATAAAAAAAAAACTTGTATACCCCCAGGGCATACCTTAAAACCCTTACCCCGAGGGTTGTAGGGGAGTGTCCTCCTCAAAAAGATATTTTCTATCTGGAAATCAACTACGCAGAACAAAATGGCTATCTCAAAATATTGATTGGATGTGTTTGGAGGAATGATGGGCACGGGGCGGGGCTAGTTGCCCGCCAATCACTTTCGACTAATAAAACAGGCACCAGCCCTTTGAATTTCCAATCGAATGAGCCTTTTTTTGGAGTTTCTAAGACAACGCCTTCTATAAAAGCCTTATATACCCCCAGGGAATACCTTAAAACCCTTTCCCCGAGGGTTGTGGGGGAGTGTCCTCCTCAAAAAGATATTTTCTATCTGGAAATCAACTACGATGAACAAAATGGCTATCTCAAAATTTTGATTGGATGTATTTGGGGGAATGTTGGGTGTGGGGGGGGGCTAGTTGCCCTCCAATCACTGTCGACTATTAGAAAGGGCACTAGCCACTCCAATTTCGAATCGAATGAGCCCTTTTCGAACTTTCTACGACAACTCTTTCGATACTAGGTGCCCGGGTCTGGAGAAAAACAAAAAAAAAACACGTTGTGCCAACATCGTTCTTTACTTGGCAGCGCTAGCGCGCTGCCTATGAAACCATGTGTTAATATATTCTTTTAGCTCGGTATCCCTGTTACAGTGTATGAAGAGCAATCTTTGACCAATAAGTAATCTGAAGAAATTGTTCAGTAACAAAAAATTTTAATTAATGCTTTTTGGAACTTCCAGATTCGACTTGACACTAATTTATTATTAATAATTCTGAAAAACAAATTTTATAATTAATAATTCTGAAAAACTTGCACATGACATCAGATTGAAACAAAAAGTATTTTGATATCGCTGTTGTCGAAAAGGTCTCGACAGGGTATAACTTAGGTGACCCTGTCGTGAGGGACTAATCTAAGGTTTTCGTCCCTCATCTACAAAAGTAAGGAAAGTCGTATTTTTGCTTACTTGGGTTGGACTTTACATTAATTTATGATTAATAATTCTGAAAAACAAATTTTCAAGCATTGAGAAAAAGAGCCTAAACAACTTCAAAATGACATCAGATTGAAATAAAAAGTACTTTGAAATCGCTGTTGTCGAAAAGGTCTCGACAGGGTCTTACTTAGGTGACCCTGTCGTGAGGGACTAATCTAAGGTTTTAGTCCCTCATCTACAAAAGTAGGGAAAGTTGTATTTTTGCTTACTTGGGTTGGACTTGACTTTAATTTATAATTAATAATTCTGAAAATCAAATTTTCAAGCATTGTGAAAAAGAGCCTAAACAACTTTAAATATGACATCAGATTGAAATAAACAGTACTTTGAAATCGCTGTTGTCGAAAAGGTTTCGACAGGGTCTAACTTAGGTTATTCAGCTCTAGATAGTGAGTTAATCTGATTTTTTTGGCTCTCTTAAACAAATTGAACCTTATTTTTAAAACAAAACCCTACAATTCCTTCTTTTTTTTAGAGTTGTTGACTTTGCCACTAGAAGCGATATGAAAAATGCTTTGGATTCTCTTGATGACACTGAACTATTTGGTCGCCGTATTAGACTTGTCGAAGATCGCTCAATCAGAGAGTCTTACTCGCGCAGTCGCTCTCCTCGCTCACGCTCCCGTACCAGAGATCGCAGCAGGACCGCTTCCAAGTCAAGGTAGCCTTATTTTATGTGGCGAATATTTGATCGTCCTTATATTTCTTTCTTTCTTTTTAAGATGGGCTGTCCTCTTCCCCTTTGACGAAACATGTCTATCAAAGTTGTATTTTGAGCTTATTTTTTAGCTTAATTTTCGATAGGAATGAACCAAAGAGAGATAATAAAAAGTATTTAGTGTATGTATTCTTAAGTAACATTTTTTTAAGACGTTGTCCCTGGCACTGAACTTAACACTACTACTAATACTTGATAAGCCCCTAATCATTTACACTTAATCCCTAGGAAATATGTATCTATTCTTCCGAAGGAATGTGATGATTTAGAATATTCCCCCTGATGATATGCTTACAGACAGATATGCAGCCCCCCCCCCCAAAAAAAAAAACAGTTTTGCAAGTAGCCTACTTATTTTTCATGATGGAAGGACCCGATAAATAGCAAAATTAACCTTCGACCGAAAAATATACAAAAACTGCCGCCGCTTAGTTTTAGGCAACTTGGCTTATGCTTATAAATTAAATGCAGATAAATTAAGCGAACGAAGCTGCCTAAAGATGGCTGTTGAGATCTGGCTTAAACGTGTAAACCAATATGACTTCTGTTGATTTGACCTCCTTCGATTTTCGGGCATTCTTTAGCGTATCAAGTTTTTTCTGTCAATTCCGAAAAATATAGGTTCTCAATTACATGTCAAGTACTGTTAATCCCATAGATTGAGAGACACATTTCCAACTGATTCATTCAGACATAATCATAATACTTTAACATCAAACATAAACTATTATTTATTAAGCTTTGATGATTGAACATTAATATATTCTTTTATATGGTCTTTATTTGTTTGTCCATTTTGAGATCTCCTTCTTTGCACTGCTTCCCCAGTATTTCTTTTCTTGTCTGGTCTATCTTTTTCTAATTTTTGTCGTTCTGTCCTTTATTTATTTGTTCTACGTATTTACTTACATTTTATCTGAAAAGTAATTATGTAGTGCTTGTTTTTTATGTAATAATTTTGTTCATTTGTTTTAATTATGTAATAATTTTATTTAAATTTAATTTTTATTTATTTTTACATATTTTATTTATTCATATTTTCGTTGTGTTAACAATTTAATTCTCCTGCTCAACAGAATGAACCGATAAATCATTTTTTTTCTCTCTCTTTTTATATGGTTAAAGAAGACGACTTGAAAGCTGTTTATTCAAAGAATATTAAAAAAAGGTTCAATACAATTAGAAGTCAAGTTATTTTTATCTTGGAGGCACGCCGTCTTTCTCTTTTCAAGGTGTATGAAACACTGAAAAGAGGATAGAATGTAAAATAGTTGGATCTCAATTTGAATCCATTAAAAAAAAAGGTTAATAAAAAGATGCAACCTGTCATATGCTTCAAAAACCTTCCCTTCTCCATAGGGCACATGAATCTATGATACTGTTAAGACAGATAAAGTCGACAAAAAGAGATATCGGGCAACGATGGAAAAAAATCGTAATAGTTTCATTGTTTTGCTCCTGTGAAACTGAAAACAAAATGAGTGAACTCCAAAAAACGACTCTAAAATAGTTTTTTCATAGTATTTCGCTTTCCAAAAATGATCCGAGTTATAGAATGAACAACCTTTAATCTATGAAATCGTCATCAAAATATCTATAATTCTCGATTATTTTATTTAGGAGCAAATCTCGCGAGCGTTCTGCCGAAGTTTCTCGCCGTGAACGAAGTGAAGACAGAAATGGAGCAGAGGAAAAGGCACGCTCCCGTACTAGGTATTTCACTTCTCTATAATTTTTTCCCAAATAGCTTCACTTATTGTAACTGAGCCTAATTTAATCTATCGCTTAATCGTTGGCCCATAATGTCACACATTCAAAATAAGACAGCTTTTACGGAATGTTTAAAACGAAGAGCTTAGTATGCATTCATGCTAGTTCTGAATTTAACGCTTTATTTTGTATATTAGATTTAATTGTTTGCAAAAGCAGCGAAATCTTCTCAGTTTTGCTTGACCCTCCCCCTCTATAGTTCAAAAAATGCCTCTTTTTTGGTATTTTCATTAAAAAGATCGAACAAAAAGAAAAATTGCCCCTCCCAAACTTAAAAAATATATAACAAAATATTTATTATGCATATAAAAAGTGAAGAAAAAACCTTGATTCCTACATTTTTGTGAATTTGCATCCCTACATAGGGAATGAAATACCCCCCCCCCCCACACACACACACACTCACAAAAATTATGCAATAGCTACCTAGAATTTGCTTGTCAGTACTTTTGTTGATTATACACCATTTTATATGAACTACATATATTTTACTTTTTTCTTCTTTTTTTTCCTCGAGTAGATGGGAAAAAATGTCGCTCAGAAAAATACGATCCATTGTTATTTTGGGTATGAAAAATTTTGTTAATGAATATTTGTTAATTGATAAATTAAACAAAAACTTACCAAGTTTGAAGTTTGATTGTAATTCTACTCCAAAGAAGGAGCGCCAGCGTAGCTGAGAGTTCAACTGAGATAGACCTTTGCAATCGCCTCTATTGACCAAAACAAAACCAGTATTTTAAAGTCATTATAATATGCGGTGGTTAAGCTCATGATGAAACGCTGAGAGTTCAACGGGAAGGGAAATTGGGAGGGCAGTTGAACTCTCAGCTACGCTGGCGCTCCTTCTTTGGAGTATAAATAAAATAAAAAATAAAAAATTGTAAGTTTTCTTTTAATTTATCAATTATACTCCAAAAGGAGCGCCATAGCTCCGCCTTCGAGTTCAACTGAGATTTTAAAGTTCAGCATGAGCTAAACCAACACTAATGATCATTAATAGCCCTATTCATTAAAAGAGGCTGTTGTACAAAAATTCGTTTATAGGAAGATATTTCAAATATAGCAAATTACAGTGAATATATTCAAAAGACAGATAACTGCTGACCACTTTCAATTGGTTTATTATAAAACCTTGCAAATGTTTTGGTATTTGTCCAGCCTAAATATTTTATGATTTGATCTACATCAATTCCTCTTGCTTTAAGGTGGGACGTTGAGGCAGACCTTGTGCTATGAGCACCATAAACACTGATATCTATACCTGCAAGAAATAAAACTTCTTTTATCCATCTAGAAATAGATGACTTGGACGCAGCAGTATGAGGCTTACGATATGTAAGAAAAAGTGCGTCGTTTAAATTTTGATATGATGTCATTCTAATATATCAAGCTAGGTGTGTCGCAAGACACAGGAACTACTCTTTAAAATGTCGAAATTTCACTACTGATTTGTGGTTTCCCGGTTTCGATGTTTTTAACAATACATTTATTTGAAAGTCAAAACTTCCATCGTCATTATGTACCATGTTACTAAGTGATAAACTGGCCAAAAACTGAACTCTTTCTCAAGCTGATAGAATCAATAAAACTTCTAATTTTTGTGTTAGTGTCTTTAATTGAAGATTTTCGATATCCCAAGCTGGCAGTCTAAAGAGATCGAATACACATTTTACATCCCAAATACTTGAAATCTTGGGTAGACTAGGCCTTCTATTAAAGACACCTCTCATAAACTTTTTGGTGATGTGATTACTGCCTAACTGAAGGCTTGGTAGAATTGCCGATAAAGCACTCCTCGCAGTATTAATGGCACTGTATCCAACACCTGAGTGAAAAAGTTCCGTAAGAAATGTCAAAGTTTCCGGTAGAGTTGCCTCCAAGGCCTGGATTGTGTTTCTTCCACAAACGTCGATCCATTTTTCAATGTAAACTTTGTACTGGCGCTTAGTTGAATCCCGCCACCCATCCATGATAATATCGACTGTGGAGGGAGAATATCCTTGGTGGTGAAGCCCTTGCCGGAGACGACGCAAGCCGCTAGGTGTAACGTTTTGGACAATGGATGGTGCAAGGTCGGTTTCTGTGGGAGAGACAAAGTAAAATTATCGTTTGGTAGAAATATTGGACTTCCTATTAAAAGCTTTAATAGTAAGGGATACCATACTTGTATGGTCCAATTTGGAAAGATCAAAATACCAGTGGCCTGATCTGTTTCCACCTTCTGAAGGGTCCTCAGAAGTAAACTGAATGGGGGGAATGCATAAAAGAAATAATGCTTCCAATTAATTGCAAATGCATCTACAAAACAACAATCTGGATCTGGTTTCCAAGAAAAAAATGGTTAAATCTGAAAATTTAATCTAGTCGCAAACAAATCAATATCTATTGACTGACATACCAAAAAATTCAAATTAGTAAATATTTCAGAATCCAATTTCCATTCATTTTCATTATCAAATTTTCGTGATGCCTTATCCGCAATATCAGCAACCCCAGGCACATGTTCTGCAGATATCCATCCTTTGCCCTGCAATACTACCTGCCAGATCTTATTTGCGAAATAATTACAAAAATTAGATTTTGATCCTCCCATTTTATTTATATAAGCTACTGTGGTTATATTGTCAGAACGCAGCCGAACATGCATGCCTTTAATATCATGGGCAAAACATTTTAATCCCAGATAAACGGCCTTCGATTCTAAGACATTGATATAAAATTTCTTCTCTTCTGAGGACCATTCACCTGTGGCCGTTTTCATGGAATATTCATCCACGAGTGCCCAACCTAATTTCGACGCATCACTACACAAATATTTGTCAATTGATCTAGACTCGATTGCTTTAGAAGCATGATTGGCAATATCCAACCACCATTGTAGTTCTGAATTTACATCGGATGTTAAAATTATCCTTGCCGCAAAATTACCCTTCGCGTACCTTAATGCCTGAGTTTTCAATTTCGGTAATATAAAGGCCCTAATTCTACTGCTGGAAATGTTGAAACAAGAACGCCAAGAGTTTCAACCAATTCTTGAATCGTAGTCAATTTTTGACTAAGAATTTTTGAAACCAAATTTATAACTTTTAATTTTTCTTTCCGGCAGGAAAATACGCATTGATCGCGAATCTAACAAAAAGCCCAGAAATTCTATTTGTTGGCTTGGAATCAGACCTGACTTTCTCGGGTGGATCACAAACCCCAGTTCTGACAGTAATTTCGCTGTTTCATAGACATTATTTTGACACTCTAAATATGACCTTCCCAGAAGGAGAGAATCGTCTAAATACGTAACTGACAAATACCCTTTTCTTCGAAGCAGAGAGATACCAGGTTTCATAAGTTTCGTAAGAACCCTCGGGGCCGATGATAAGCCATTTGGCATTGAAGTGAACGCATAACAAAGGTAAACTTTAAAACAAAGCCACATGTTATATTCAAAATCAACAGGGAATTAATAATAAAACTCGACTAGGTCAATAGACGCCATATAACAATTTTTGTCATCAAAAGAACCGCAGAATGAACACTTTCCATTTTAAAATGGTAATATTTAAGGTTTTTATTTAAATTTTTAAGGTTAAGAATAAACAGGGTAGACCCATCTTTGTTTGGGACTGTAAAAACGGGAGAAATACAACGTATTTCCTTTATTCTGAAGTCGGGTACTTTAACAATAACACCTTTATGCAATAAAATATCAACTTCTTTTCTTATAGCCTGTATTTCTTCAAACGTAAAACTTTTGTTTTTTGTTTTCAAAGCTTTTAGTGGTGTTTTCTCAAATTGAATCTTATAGCCTGAGGCTACAATATTCAAAATATTCAAATCACTGGTTATTGACTGCCATTTTGAGATGTACTTACTAATTCTCCCAGCTTTAAAGTTATCAGCCTAATGTTGTGACTGTCTATTGAAATTGACAACAAAATCATAAAAATCAAGGTCGGGGTATGATAAATAGTACATACCAGCTATTTGAGATCCCTTTTCTGGAAATTCTGGAAATTCTGGAATTTGGACCTCTCTTGACGGTCCTGGCCCTGCCTTCTGCGATAATTTGGACGGGGGGCCTCGTTCTGCCATCGGCGATAACGGTAGGCCCCCCCCCTTGCACGTTTTTTGGTTTTCCAAAGGATTTTTTCAAATCCGCCTCGGATTTAGCTTTAGACGTTGTTTTGGCAATATCTTGGCCAAAAAGATACTCCGTGACTTTGACTTCAGGGGCACATAAAGCTGATGCTATAGTGGGATCTGGGCTCAATTCGAATTTCATTGCATGACGTCTTTTTAAACTTAGATCGTAATTGGTGAGGCCAAGCATGTGAACTGCATCTGTAAAGGTTTTTGACAACCTTTTCTTGAATATGCTCATTTTCTAGCTCAAGAATCGCATTTGCTGCCTCTAAAACACAAAATGTTGAGTGAGCAATTGTCCGCTGCACTTGAAGTGCCTTAGCATCCCTCGTTTTAGCCTGTGATGAGAGAATAGCCCAAATTTCACCATTCACCTTTGGAGGAACAATTTTTTCGGATTTCGCAGGCCTAGGGTGGTTCTCAAATAACTCTTTTAGCTTCACTATATCCAAAGGCTGAGAAAAAGCTCTATTTGCAACTTTGGCAAGTTTCTTATGGATCTTGGGACCCTCTTTGGTACCAGAACGTTCTTCAGAAATCTTTTTGAATAGAGCGTCATTTGACGTGTTTTCTTTTAATCTTTTACCTTTGTGTTTTTCCGGAGAAGCCTTCCGCTTTGTGTCCTAAATTTTTGTGGGGCTCTGAGAGCAAGATTTTTCGTTCCTAGAACTAATTTCAGGGCTCCGAGAGCCATAACGAGCACGAGTTTGAAACTCTGGGCTCCGAGAGCCATTTGTTTGATCGCTATCACTCTCACTTGAGAGTATTCTGCGACGCGAATGAGCTTTATATTGCCTGCCACGCCTCTCACGATCATAATCTTCATCGACTAAATTGTCCAACAATCCAATCACTAACTCTCTATCACTCATTATTTAATTTGATCAGAATCAAAGCGAATGCTAACGTCAACCGGTTTTGTTTTGGTCAATCGAGGCGATTGCAAAGGTCTATCTCAGTTGAACTCGAAGGCGGAGCTAAGGCGCTCCTTTTGGAGTAGAATTGTTAATAAAGTTACCCATATAAGGTCTGGCGAATTTCGGTGGAAAATTCAGCTATGTAAAATTTCCCCTGGAAAACTACCGACGTGTAAAGCTGAGCAGCCAAATGTAAATTAACACAATTAAAAGAATGAAGAAAAGAAGAGATTATGGAAGTTCAGCCTATATTCTAAAACACTTATAGAATATATGGTGTTGAATCAAATAGTTCGTGTTAACGAACTGTAAGTAAGGAGTCTCACCAATAGTAACCAAAACTCTAAAAGGAAAAAAGAATTTTGGTAACAATTAATATACAAAAGTTTTTTTTTTAATGCTGATCACAAACTATAAACTTCATTAAGTTTAGTCTTGTACATGAAACGTGTCACGAGCAAAAGAAAATTTGCTTGATATCCGGAAAAAAGGAGGAAACACTTACAAGAGGCAAGCGATTGTATAGCAAATAATACCACCGGGTTCAGCATATTGGAAAACACTGTTGTTGAGGTTCCAAGTTTTTTGTTGTTTTTTTTTTCAATGAAGATGACGGATATGTGTTTATTAATTTTTTTTTTTTCATATTAATTTCGATATTAATTTCAGTGAAATCAGTCGGTAAAACCCATTGCCCCCCCCCCCACATTTTGGCTAGTGAGGCCTCTGGTTTGTACCAGATCAAGTCCATGGGAAGTAATTACTCATACTTCTTAGTCTCAATCTGATATATCTTTTTACTTCCATCATAGGACAACTCTTCTACAGTTGCCACTATTTTCATATTTTCAAATTATTGGTTTCTTTAACCTTTATCATATATGTTTTGATAACTTAACCACTCAAAAACATAAAAAAAATTAAAATAAATAAAAATGTAATAAACTAATGTAGAATATTCTACACTATACATTCTGCCTGTATTTAGGAATATAAGCAGAATATTCCAAAATTTCTTCTCTTCTTCTTAATTTTTATTTGTCATACTTACTTTTTGGCTGCTCAATTTTGTATGTGGGAGAATTTCCTGCTCCGTGGGGGATTAGGGTGGGAATACGCCTTGCAGCTAAACCCCGAAGCCACGCCAAAATAAAATTCAATGGCGGCGGACACAATTACGCCTGCGGTGGTGCGCCGCCGTCGTCACCGATTTTTTTTGGGGGGTGCCTAAAAATATTAGCGGCGCGCCATCAATTGACCAGTGTTCGTTCTATTTTTAGATTTTGTTTTTTGGCTACTTTTAAAATTTTTGAAGACTAAATTAGTATCAGTTTTGATTGGAATTCGGTCCACAATTCCTTTTAGCTTCGTTACCATGACCGAACCTGGGACAAGATATCAATCTTAACTTCATAAAAAAGTTTTTTTTTTTTTAACCCAAATGATCGACAGCGAGACCTTAAGCTGCCTGATATGTGAATTAATCCAACAAAATAGGTAATGTAAAATGTAATCTAAATTATGCTCTAAAACTTGAATTCAACAAATTTACTTGCACCATAAATCCATGGCTAATTTATGAAACCTCGATGAAACCAAGTTCTAAATATTTGCAATGTCTGGATAAAAATCAGTGTAAAGCTGACATAATAAGTGCCTTAGGAAAGCCACACTTCTCATCCCAACTGGCTACAATCTACTTAAGTATTATTTAAATATTTAGTATTATTTAAGTAAAATTTACTTAATTATTATTTCAAATATGTGATAGTCTGCCAGCAAGGGATGTCCATAACAAAAGTTTGGATAATAGCTGATGATATTCAACTTCCAAATGACACTGAGGAAAGTCTGACGGTCAAAGTAATAGTCGTGTCAAAAATTCCTGGCGTATCGCTATTTCATAATTTTGTATGAGAGTGAAGATTATAAACTTTATGGACTATTCGAGTTTTTCATTTTATAGAGTTGTCTAGCCTGTATAGCCTAGAGTTGTATAGTATAGTATAGAGTATATAGTAAAGAGTATAGTATGTATAGTATAGAGTTGTCTAGAGTTGTATAGCCTGTCTTTGAATCAAATTATTATTATTAACTATGATATCATGTTCGCATTTTGTTTCAGTCCGGGGGGGGGGGGGTAATGATGATTTATATTTTAGTGTTCGTTTTGTTTTTTCATAATAAAACCAGATAAAAATATAAATAATAAGCATATTTATTATTTGCAATGTCAAAAAAATAAAATTAAATTAAAAAAAAAGTTAATTCATGGTCAGGCCATGTATAACTTTCTATCAGCTAAGCATGAATCTCTCAAAACGTTTAGTGGATGCATATAAGATACCTTTGGGTCTAGCTACTCATTAGTGTTAATTGAATTAGCTTAATTGGAGATGATGCTATTCTATTGAACAATAAGAAAGGCTGCGAGTTTTTTTTTCCTTTTTTTTCCTTCGCTAAAAGCTAAAGAAGAAAGCATGAAAGCCTGTACAGAAATTTTTCTGTTTACTTTCGCTATTTCAGTTAGAAATACAGGTAATATAAACAACCGATTGTTTTGGCTAGCAAGAATAGTGACTATCGATTTTCTTCCATGGAAAAAAATGTGTATTCGTTTATTTTACATATTAAAACCGTTCTTGAAACTGATTATAATATATCATAGTCAGTGCAATCGCGCTGCCAACGTAAAGAACGATGTTGACACAATATATTATTATTATTTTTTTTCCATATCAGGGCACTTCGTATCGAAGGGGTTGTCGTAGAAACTTCGAAAAGGGCTTATGCCCTTTTTAATACTCGAAAGTGATTGGAGGGCAACTAGCCCCTCCCCCCCCCCTACGTCCATCATTCCCCCAAACACATCCAATCAAAATTTGAGATAGCCATTTTGTTCAGCGTAGTTGATTTACAGATAGAAAATATGTTTTTGAGGAGGACAATCTTTCACAACCCTCAGGGCAAGGGTTTTAAGTTATGCCCTGGGGGCATATAAGAACGAAGTTGGCACAATGTATTGTTTATTAATTTTTTCCTTTAGAGCAGGGCACTTCGTATCGAAGAAGTTGTCATAGAAACTTCAAAAAGGGCTCATTCAATTGGATGGGAGTGGCTTGTGCCCTTTTTATTAGTCGAGAAAGTCATTAGAAGGCGACTAACACCCCTTCCACGCCCACCATTTCCCAAAACACATCCAATCAAAATTTGAGATAACCATTTTGTTCAGCGTAGTTGATTTCCAGATAGAAATTATGTTCTTCAAGGAGACACTCCTCCAGAGCCTTCAGGGCAAGGGTTGTAAGTTATGCTCTGGGGGCATATAAGGTTTTTATAGAAGACGTTGTCATAAATGCATCAATAAAAGGCTCATACGATTGGAAATTCAAAGGGCTAGTGCCCTCTTTAGTATTCGAAAGTGATTGGAGGGCAACTAACCCCCCTCTCACGCCCACCTTTTCCCCAAAAAAGATCTAATCAAAATTTTAAGATAGCCATTTTATTCAACGTAGTTTTAAGTTTTGGAAATTAGATCTTTGAGGATGACAACCTCCCCCCCCCCCCACAGCCCTCGGGGCAAGAGTTGTAAGTTATGCCCTGGGGACAAATAAGGTTTTTATAGAACTCGTTGTCGTAGAAACTTCAAAAGGGCTCATTCGATTGGAAATTGAAATGGCTAGTGCGCTTTTTAATAGTCGAAAGTGATTGGAAGGCAACTAACACCCCTTCCACGCCCAGCATTCCCCCAAACACATCCAATCCAAATTTTGAGATAACCATTTTGTTCCATGCAGTTCAACTTTCAGGAAATTATACCTTTGAGCAGGACACTCCCCCCACAGTCTTCCTGGCAAGGGTTATAAGTTATGCCCTGGGTGCATATAAGGTTTTATTGAAATCTTTGTCGTAGAAACTTGAAAAAGGGCTCATTCAATTGGAAATTCAAAGGACTAGTGCCCTTTTTAATAGTCGGAAGTGATTTGAGGGCAACTAACCCCCCTCTCACGCCCACCTTTTCCCAAACAGATCAAATCAAAATTTTTAGATAGCCATTTTATTCAACATAGTTGAAAGTTTTAGAAATTAGGTCTTTAAGGATAACAACTGAAAAAAATACAGATGAAGATGCATTGTCAGTTTAATAATATACATATACTAATATTTAGCAATCAAAATGTTAATATTATTTGATTTATTAAAGTTATAAAAGTAGAAACATTTATATTTTTTTTCAGTAAAGTGCAAATTTTGTTCTGGCCTTGGGAAGGCATAGGGATTTTGAGCTCAACTGATGATATTATCTGCTCCTTTTGAGCTTGACTCGGTTATTTATTGTAATTTCTGTTCGTTTTGGGTTTCATTTATTTATCGATGATGATTTGTGGTAGTTTCACGCTTGGTAGATTACTTGATTTTATTTTTGCTCATTTTTGTTTAATGGAGTTGTTTACTTTTCTTTGAAAAACTTATTTTGTGGAAAAAGTTTTTTTAATTAATTTTAAGCAAAGATGAGTTGGTACCGCTTAAGAATCAGGTAAGCGCGCATTCAGAAAAAGCAAAAATCAAATAGCCATTACCCGGTAATTGGATGTCTGACCCAGCATAAACAAGGGTTTCTCACTGCGGAAAACTATATTTAAACTTTAGTTTCTCGGAGTTTAGGGGAAAAAAGGTACCTAGGTCAGGTTAGGCTCCATATTTAATATATTCTGTGCTTTACTTCCACTCCCTAATGTGCAAATATATAGCCCAAATTTGTTCACAAACTCTTATATTTTCATCCTATCTTGTTTTATTTCATTAGTATTAACGAAACTTCACTTATCGCGCGCTTACCGGATTCTTAACCAGTGCTAATGAGTTCATTGAACTAAATTTATATCAGTTCTTTCTGCAGCGTAAGAAAGAGACAACAGACTAGAAAGTGAAATTAAGCATTTAAACATACAAAATGAATATTAATATTTTAAAATTATGATGATATTCTTTGTGTTTCAGGTCTCCCTCCCGTAACCGTGGTGATCGTTCGGTAAGCCGTTCGCGCTCTCGTTCAAAATCGCGGTAAGTTTTTCTTCTTTTTGGATTAAGTTTTATATCTTTTTTACACATCAACATAGGTGGCATAAACATATTCCTTTGGGGATTATACCAACTGGGATTATAAATTTTAAAAATCACAAAAGGATGATACCGGTTACAGTATTTATTTGTTATTATGTACCCCTGAAATTTCTGCACCCGGGGTAAGTGCCCCTTCTATCTCTCCCCTAATACAGCCTCTGATCTGCTAAACACCGTTGGTTGTGTTTTATTCATTCAGAGATTTGTTGGGAATGCATCAATAATCACACATTGATCCTCCTCCTCTACATTTACGTGTTAGTCCCTTCTTTTATCTTATTCGCAAATTACCTTTGAAACATACGAACTTCAGCAAAATTCGCAAATTGCCTTTGAAAAATTACCTTTTTACATTTACCTCATAGATTCCAAATATCATATAGGCTCTTTAGCTCTCCTTTGATCTTATTCTAAAAGTCACCTTCTCACACCTACCTCAGAGATTCGAAATGTCATACGACCTTTAGGTGTAATAGCAGCCATGTATTAAGTATCTCACAGAAGCCCTGTACAGGATAAATTATACCTCTTTTGTCTTTAATGTACCCAGGGGGGGGGGGGAGAGCTCTTCCTAGATGTATAGTTTTCTACTGTTCAATTTCTGCAGATAGATCTTCTGTTTGGTACATCGGCTTCTCTATCTCTTTTGCTGCTATTTTTCTTTCTTTCTTTTTCAAGTTTATGGAAGTTTCTTTTCAGGTATGTGCGCACACTAGTTTATACTATTAGGATCCGGATAAAAATTTAATGCAAAGACTAAGTTGAAAAGAAAGGATTTTCATGGATGGTGGGGGGGCGGGGGCAATAGTGGATTGGAATACCTCTCCTGATCTGTGAAAATTATTGAGAATGGTACTTTTTAGGTTACAAGGTGCGCACATATGGTCACGCACCATATTCCTTGTCCTTTTATTTATGTTACTTATTTATTTCCTATTGCAGTGGGGATGAAGATCCAAGAAGCCCCCGTCGTCCTCGCAGTCGCAGTGCAAGCCGTGATGTTGACGAAGATTAATTCATATGTAAGGGACGAGAAGCAAGAAAAAAATTCACAAGTAACGGGCTGATTTTTTCTGTTTTGATTTGTTACTGTTCACAGTAAGTGTGTACAAGAAAAATTCCAATTTTTATAATGACTTCCATCAATAAACTCGGAAAACTCTTGAAAACACACCTTACTTCACTGTATGGCAGGTTCTTTCTTTCTCTCTTTCCATTCTAAATGTCTTCAGGCATATAAAATTGCATTTTAGGTACTACATAAGCGGATTAATTACCCTTTTTCAAGAACTCACGGGGCTTTTTTTGGAGTGTGTGAGAGTTTTCAGAATGGTTCCGTAAGAATATTCAAAAATATGTAATACATCAAATTTTACTTAAGTCAGGACGGGGGATATGAGGAACGTTCATACGGGGGAGGAGACTTAACAATTCATACCCTTCTTGACTGAATATATTTGGTACGCCTTCTTTATGGTGGAATAAAGGAGGTATATTTTTGAATCATCAAATAGCCCCTTCATTTTTTCATCTTTACCATTTGATAAGACTAAGAAAGTATTTTGCACAAGTATCCCAGGTATGATCAAGCTCAAGCAGTAAAAATTGGCTCTTTATTGACAGAACGCGCATAGCTTCTCCGTTTGGTCCCCATCGACAGAGTTGCTCTATAAACCCTGGGAAATAGCATTGTAAGTAGATTAAGCGATTTGATGTCCGCTGAAGTAATAGGATTCGCTCTCATTCTTGGGAACTTTCGTGTAAGGTATGTATGGAAAAATATTACAAAAAAGTGATTCCATTCGTTTTTTTTTTTTGTTTTTTTTTTTTTTTTTTTCGCTAAACTACTAAAATCTCACTCAAGCGAAAAAAAAAAAAAAGATTTCAGCTTCGGGTTTTTACAAGCTACAAGTCAGTTTCATCACAAGCAGCTCGTAAAATATTCAGTTTAAATTGCGCACTCGCTCAGTTAGTCTCTTGCAAAAAGCGCTCTTTAAAAACTTTAACTGTCAGTGACTTTACATAACACTCGCTGGCACATGAGTAAGCTACCTTGAAAACTATTTAGAAGTATTATAGTCCCCGATCTATGTTAACAGGGACAATCACTTATTCGCATGCGGAGTACTGATTTGTCCCTTTCAGCAAAGCGAAAATGACATTTTTGTCTTTATGACGCTGAGGTTGTGTTAGTCCAATTCTTATTTGTGGGAATTTTGTTGGTTTTAAGTTTGACTTTATTATTTATTGTAATTTCTGTTCGTTTTATGCTTAAGCTATTATTTGCCTTTCTTTCTCTTCGTCCTTGGTTCGAGGTAGTTCTTTACTTTTTTGTGAAAAACTTCTTTAATGTAAAATGTTTTAAAATCTATTCCTGGTCTAAGCCCCTTAGTCTTAACATTCAATTTCAAACTCCCAAAGTTCCAACATTTCGTTTGCATTGCAACATCTGGATAAATCTCAGGTCAGAAACACGGGGCCGGGGGTTAATCTCAGCTGCCACATGGCTGGCGCAAGCACCTAAGTAGTCAAGAAGCGTCGCTAATCTGTAGACTGGGTTGATCTGACTGTTACAGGAAGAATGAAGTGTGTGGTGACACAGTGGATTGATCTCTGCCCAGGAATACGGGGTCGGGTGGTTGATCCCAGCTAGCACTGGTACCTTTGTAGGCGAGAAGGGTCGTTAATCCATAGACTAGAGAAGGAGGTTGAAGTAGTTTACATCAGCTGAGAGGTTTTCAAGAAATCATATTGCTGGTTAGAAATCTTCCAAAAAATGTTTGTTTAGTTTAATTGGCAGGACTGACCAAGTATGAGAGAAAGTATGAGGGTGTCTGGAAAGAATCTACTAGTAACAAGCAAGGATCTTCTAATTTTCTCCCTCTTGGCAGTGCGTTTCTTTCTTATACTACTACTAACAACAATTCACTGCAGCACCAAGCCTCCTGAGGCCAACACAGCCACGCACGCTCCTCCTCCGTTCAATCTAGTTAAAGCCTCGCTCTTTGCACCCTTCCAAGAAGTCCTAATTTTCCTTAAATCCTTTTTTGTGACACCTGTCACTCAATTCGGGGACGACCTGATTTTCGTTTGACCATAGACGGTCGGCCGAAAAGAAAATTTTTGGCATTGTTTCATCCGTAGAACGTGTCCTAGCCATCTCAACCTTTCTCTCGTTATATCTAGAATTAGATCTAGAAAGCGAGAGAGAATCAAATTTTTCGCACATCTTAATGTTTGAACTACGGTCAGTCAGACAAGCACCAAAAACAATCCGTGGACAATTCGTCTGGAAAAGATCAAATGAATCCTCCGTCTTTCAGAGCGCCCATAGTTTGCAACCATACTTGAACGCTGTTATTACTGTAGCATCCAGTATTCTAGTCTTGTTTTGATGACTTATTTTTCTATTCTTCAAACTTTGTTCAACTGTTAAAAAACCCTGGGCCTTGGCTATTCTACATTTAACATCTTCACTGTATCCACCCTGTTAACTAATAATATTACCTAGATAAATGAAACAATTTACTTGTTCGATCTTCTCGTTACCCAACATCTCCTCTTTACCTTCGCTTATTCCCAGGCTAAGCGTCCTATTCTAGCACTGAATCCTCAAAACCTCAAGACACTCAAATCATCTACACAGCTTAAGTCACAACTTAAGTGTAGGAGAATTTTACCTTCTCATTTGATTCCATGCTCTTCCAAAGCCCTTAGCACAGTCCTAGGACAAAGTTCATCAAAATGATCCGTATAAATGGTGATACTTCACAACCTCTGCTTAACTCCTGATTCAACACCAAACCAGCTATTGCTTCTCACCTTTCCAGGAGCAATATTACTCTCGTACATTGTATTAACCGCTTCAGCGCACTTATCTGGCATATCATACAAGGATAGAACCTTCAAGGCTCGTCTATCGATCAAAACAGGTTATCAATTTTTTGTTGTAATACTCAGCTGCAGCTTTTCTTGTCATTTTACGTACTTTGTTGCGGAGTATATTAGGATTTTCCCTTCTTTTCTTAGTTGAATTTTATACTGAATCAAATCTTAATTTCTTTGCTTATGTATGACGATCTGTGTTGCACCGCTTGAACGTTTTCTCAGGAAAGCATTCTTCATATTTGTTTCTTAATTTGTCTTGCAAAAATTTAGCTTTTTCATCGGAGGACTCTAAAATTGCTACTTCATCCAAGGACTCGGATGTAATCCAATTTCCAAATTCTAAGAGACCCCTGTCCGAAATAGGTCGGCAGGAAACTTTCTCAATGACATATTTTACTTTATAGGGAGGTAGCGGAGCCCACTGTATCATATATTGGTTGCTACCACCAAGGGGAGATAGGTCTTCAGGTTCATTATAATATTCTGACAAATTTGTGCAAATTACGTCGAGTTTAGTTTTACCTTTAGTAGTCGGAAACTTTACTATTTGTTTGAGTCCTTGACTTCTGAGGAAACTTTCAATTCTTAGATCGTTCTTATCACCAGTAACGTAAATTCCAACATTCGGGTACTTAAAAGTTATAAAATCAACACACAAATCTAACTTTTCAGCAAAGACCTCTTTTTGGAAAGATTCCATACTAGGTGAGTAATAAAACACTCCAATAACAATACCAAAAGCAGATCTCGGAA
This sequence comes from Artemia sp. Qi Xiang Cuo, assembly GCF_049724085.1. Taxonomy (NCBI): domain Eukaryota; kingdom Metazoa; phylum Arthropoda; class Branchiopoda; order Anostraca; family Artemiidae; genus Artemia; species Artemia sp. Qi Xiang Cuo. The sequence continues at coordinate 17,157,732 of NC_142801.1, forward strand.
GCTTTTTGGTCGAATCATAATCCAAATCATTTCATCATCGTCATCAATATGGGGAATCTGCAGAAGCCGCGGTGCCAATTGCCCACGCACAAATCATGCTACGCCGCCACCTTTCTTGCCTAACGGATGATTCTGATGTCTTAGTTTAATAAATTGTTTGTTACCTTGTATTGTAAGATGTTCAGGACTTTGTTTATGTACTTCTGTAACTATAATAATATCAGCTCCGGTTACATGAACATAACCCTCAAGTTCCCCCATTTTATCAACTTTGAGACTTTCCACATTTAAAGTTAAAAAAGAAGGAAAATGAAAATGTGATTGAGGGACTTCTTTTTCAACAACTTTAAGTTTGTTTACTTTTGTGTTTTGGGAAAATCTGTTTAGGCGGGAGAGAGACTTCAGGCTCATCTAATTCAATAGCTAGGCTATTTGATTCGTCGTGAAGGGCGAAACGGTTACGAGACGGAAACGGTGACCAAGGAGCAGAAAATATATTAGCTTTCATCTCACTATTTGAAGTTTTAGAAACTCTGCATGGAGCTATTACCTGTAGATCGTTCTGCCTGCTATCTGAAAAAAATTATAATATGGTTATGCCAGGGCATGGTGGGAAGAGTTGGAGGAGAAGTGCATATGGGAAGGGGAGGAAAATTGAAAGCAAGGTATTCAGGGAGGGGAGCTTTGGGGATTGACTCCTGGAAGCTTGACAGAGATTCGACACTATTTTTTGTCTGATATACGCAAGGTTGTCGCTTACATTGGCAAGTGGACCATCAGGGAGCGATAATGGCGTGCTCGTTGGTGCACGCCTTTTTTTCCCGAAAGTCGGGAGTGACATGAGCGAAAGCGCATTCTCTGTCAGTACAAGTTAAAACACTACACAAACCTACGTGGTCAAAACTACAATCATTTTTGCTACAACATTTTGATCTAAAATTTTTGCATATATGTATAAACCGACACTTTTTCTTCCGTCTACAAAACCCTCGTTCAAAGAATCGGCAAAGCATGTTGTATTTACGAGCGGCATTGTCCGTTTTGACGTCGTACATTCTTACGTCACTCTTCTCTTCGAGAGCCGGAATGGGTGCACTTGCACTAGCTGATGACGTATCACCAGGATTCATTTCGTCTGTTAAGATCACACAGTTGTTGGCTACGCTTAGGCTAGATTTTATGTTTTGCACTTGATTATCAGGTATCAGGGGGCGAATTTCGGTTAGCAACAGCGAAATCATTATCTGTTTGCGTTGACGTGGTAACTTGGTCTTGGGAAGTTTGCGAAGGTTCACAATGGCGGGTTTCGATTGCCGCCGAGAGTTCTTTAACCTCTAACCTGTCAACACTTTAGTTTGATTGTTCTTTTCCTCCATTTCTGACACACGTTTAGTGCCTTGTCCGGATTTCTAGATCTTCTGTTTTAGATGCCAATAAACTGGCTTCCAGGGTCTTAATTTTCTCACTTAGACGAATTGTTTTCGATTCATAGCTAAGAATTTCTACACTTACCGCAGACGGCTTAGTCCCTTTCGGTAGCTCGGAGTTGGTTTTAGGTCTCGTAGTAGTTTGTGGCGAAGAGGTGCCGATTCTGCTTCCTCGTACAGGTCTCTTTGCACTAGCCTTGTGTGGTGGTTGAGATGCTTGTGACTTCGAAGTCAAGGGAATTTTTTTGCATGACAGTTCAAGCATTACCTTTCACCAGTATGGTCCTTTAGCCCGATCTGGTCACATTTATTAACGCCTGCGTGGTACCAGCGGCCGCTTCCTGACGCGCATTGGACAGAATTTGTCGTTACCAGCAGTCAGCACTCGGGACAATAAGTCTTTCGTTTCAACATATCACAGGGTGGGTGCGGGGCGAATTTATATCATAGTTTGTAAAACGAGAAACAGTGAATGGAAAAGCGAAAGACTCTTCAACTCAATCAGTGAAATTTTTATTCTCACTTATTCAGCTGCAACTGTGGTCATACAATTAGTAATCGTTATAAAAATAGTATTATTCATCCAAAATTCAAAACAATCAATAATTTAAACTATTCGCCTATTAGGTCAAGGTTACTGAATCCTAATTATTGATCCAAAATTCCAAACAATCAACGATTTAAACTATTCGCCTATTTGGTCAAGGTCACTGAATCCTAATTATTGATCCAAAATTCCGAACAATCAATGATTTAAAGTATTCGCCTATTAGGTCAAGGTTACTGAATTAATCAAACAGAATCATCACAGGCTTAAGATAAATACTGGTTATAAAAAAGTCTCATGGGAATTTGGTTGGAATTGGCTATTCAGTTAAGGCTTTTTATGTTATTAATAATCACTGCTCAGCATTCCAAGATGTTTCCTCATCACTGATTCGAGACTGGTTCTTATCCTAAATTCTAACAGTGTCACAGCTTCCCAGAACGTAGTTACCTAAATTTGAGCGTAGTTAAAAAAAACTACGTCTAGAGTTTACTAAACTAAAAAGAACGTAGTTACTAAATTTCAGCTTTTGATTAACTCTAGGCACTACTAGATCGTGATTTTTACTTTGAACATCAGCACCTATATACCCTAGTGTTGTTTCTGCTTGTCTAATTTTTATCAATAAGATTGACCGTCTTACATTATATGAGCACTATGTTAACTGGCCCATTTTATGACCAAATACCGTGTTGGGAATTAGAATCTTCCTTATGAAGATACGTAATGATACCTACTGGTGATACTTATATCTTTCTTGATCACATGGGGGCCTTGGGAGACAAAGGCAGATCCAAGGTCTAAGTTAAGAAATTGTTTTCATGGTCTTAGAAGCAAATATGATGGCCTTTCAGTTTGACTTTGTTTTTAACTCTAATCACTAAACTCTATTTTTTGTTTCTGTCGGCTGTTGTTGCCATGGATAGCTTTTAGCCTACTGTTTGCTGGAAAAAATAACAAAAAACCCGCAGATTTGTCAACCACTGGGTATTAATTCTGGTGTTTGTAGAATTCGTTGAATTACACGAATCTGGAAAGGTACCTAGAACCCAAAACATTGTATGATCTTAATTCTCTACGTAATCCTATTTTCGTAAAGATGCATGTCCGCCTGTCTGTTAAGGTCTAAATTGACATAAAACGAGTGATTTGGGTATTTTATAAATATAAACTTGGGCTAACACCAATAAGATCATTCCCAAAAAGGTATATTAAGAGGTTTTTTTTTCAAAAATAAATGTATGTCTTACTTTTAGATGCATGACAATCCATTTTTAATAGCTTTGGATTCTTCGCCTAGGAGTGATTGTTTTGGATCCTTTGCCTGGGCTTTCTTCTAGAAACATTGTTTTGTGTTGCTGATTCGATCAGCAAGGATTGCCTTAGATAGGAGGAGTGAAAAACAACCTAAGGATGTAGAACGAGCTAAACTAGTTCTTTTTCAGCGACCATACCTTACATCCCTTTAAGAATACAAAATGGAAGAATGCCTTGTAAATCTGAATAATTAGCTTTAGGTTGACATAATAATAATAATCTATATTTAAAAGCCAATTAAAGCCATATACAAAAAGACAAATGCTAAAGAAAAACTACACTTCATTTGACATCCTTCCCATCAATGCAAAATTTCCTACTGCCACAATATAACGGGGAGTCCTAGACCTCATTAACTCACAAAGCAGCCTGTCTTCTCCCTCCTGGATAATTAATCCCCTTAAATGAGAGAGTTGCTTACACCGGAGGAGGAAATGGCCCAACCCATAATCATTTTCCCCACATCTCAAACAACTACACCCGGCCTCCGGACCTTCCCTCATTTTCCTTACAACCTTAGCATAAATTGGAAGACAATTTGCTCGAATCTGAATCCAAATCCTCAGATATTTAATGGGCAATCCCAGCTTGAAATAAAACTCCTGACCAAAATTCTATTTTACTTCTCTATACAAAGTAAGACTCGGAGATTTGTCCACAGCTGATTGCCATAGTTGCACTTCTTGGTCTTCAAGTCTTGCACTAAATTCCTTGAAGAATTTTTCATGATCTTCTGGCCCTTTTCCCTTCTCCCACAAACTTGAAAATACATTCTCATCTAATATCCTTTTGATTTGTGCTGTCCATGATGTTTTGTTACACTGAAGGAGAAGATCTTCATATGCTGCTCGGGCAAGTCTAGTCGGGGGAAGTTCTAGAAGTCTTAACTAAAATTTGATGATTTGGGTATATCTTTTCAATTTCAGGTTAAATACACCAAGATCACTTTTTAATACTAACGTATGTGTTGTATTCTGTAGGCCAAAAACTCGTTTATAATATTAAAGTTGAAGGGTTTCTAGCTGCTTTGCCAGCTGATACCCCCATATTTCTGATCCGTAATGTAGGATAGGCATAATTTTAGTATTAAATATATGGTTGTGGAGGCTTAGTTCACTTATTTCTGCTGTTAGTGTGCTTCTGTATAGACCAAATAATGCATTTCTTCCTTTCTGTGCCATTGTTGTAATATGACTCGTCCATTTTCCATTTTGACAAAGGATGAAACCTAAGTATTTGGCCTTTTCCACCACTTCCAGCATTTTTCCATTCAATAAAAATTGTGGTGCTGATTCCATGGGTTTTTTGCTAAAAATCACGACTTAGGATTTCGTGACATTCACCTCTAGTTTCTTTTCTTGCAAATATTTTTCAAAGAGATTCAAGAGATTTTGTAAATCATTCTTTGTCTTTACATTGACATATTCAGATTTCCCAGTCGGAGAGTAGGTGCCCATCTTTGTCGGAAATAAGGAACAATATCATTAATAAACATAGCAAATAAATTTGGCAAAAGTGTACTTCCTTGGCGCAGGCCCTTTTTCGTGAAAAATGGCAGAGATATTCCCTTCCTAACAACTTTCACAAAACATTTATTCAATGAATACATAGATGATAGAATTTGCATAAAAGGGGTTGGTAGGCCTAGATTTACTAATACATTCAACAATAAAACACGATCTACACTATCAAATGCTGATTTCAAATCAATTAGGGCCACATATAATTTTCCTTTACCTTAGCAGTGCTTTTCTACAAGAGAATTAATAACAAAAACTATCAGCTGTAGAATAACATGGTCTGAACCTACCTTGTTCTTCTTGCAAGATTTTTTTTCTCTTGTATTCATATTCCCAGCCTATTATCTATATTTTTTCCAGAACTATTCCAGCCCTGTTTAGGAGGCTTATTGGTCTATAGTTATTATGTGTAGCGGGATTACCTTTCTTATAAAGTGGGAGAATAAGCAAGGTTTTCCAGGTCATTGGCCACTTCCTCTTTGAAATTAATAGGTTAAATAATGAGGCCAAAAAAGGTAAAAGAACAGTCGTAAATGCTTTGAAGATCTTCATAGGAATTCCATTGGGCCCGGGAGCTGAATCACCTCGTATTTTGTTAAGTGAATCTTCAATTTTTTCCGGGGTGATTGGGTCGCATAACACGTAATCTTCCTGGTTCAGAAGGAATGATTTTCCTTCACGGTCATCTAGACCTAATGCCTCCTGTAGATGTATGTTGCTATCCTGGGTATCTTCTTGTAGTTGTTTGAAGTAATCGGGCCAAGTTTCGGGGGCGGGCATCTCTGACTGTAGGTCTTTTAGCCTATCTCCTTTTAACATTTTCCAGAACTCCCTACTGTTATTCTCTTTAAAGCACTTTAAAAGAGTGGCTTTTTCTTTTCTTTTATAATTTTCCTTTTTATTAATTTTTTTTTCTCTTTACGTACTAAACGGTAACTTGTTAGTGTCTTGATTTTTGATTCATCATCTGGTGCATTGTTTGCATTTTGTAACATTTTATCCAAGTTAACGCTACTCAATTTACATTCTTCGTCATAAAAACTTTCATTCTTTTTCTCGGCTGATTTTACTGATGCCAGTGATTCGCTTAAAATTTGTGAAAACCTATTAGCTATTGTTTCCGGGTCGGCATTCGGCACCTCGGCCTCATACTTCAGATGGTCTATTTCATTCGCTATGGGGTCATTAATTAATTTCTCATGGACCAGTACCCATTGTTCATGTGACCGATTGTAATTTATTCTAGGAGGTAAAATTGCTAGGTCCTTTTTTCCTCCTTTCATTATTCACATACCTCTCCTCATTACTCCTCTCAACCGAACAATATTCCCTTCTAGAAACAATATACTCTGCTTTAACTGGAAAGTGATCCGATCCTGTTCGATGTATCACTTTCACATTTAGGGATTCAATTTCGAGCCCAGTGTCAACCAATATATAATCAATCAAACTAAAGCAAGGTCCAGAAACACAAGTGTACTCACCTAAGCTACCATCCTCACCAAATCTCCCATTACCAATTGCCAAACCAGAACCTCCACATAGTGCAAGCAGTTTCCTCCCCCATGAGTTAACTCTCCTTTTTCGATCTTGGCTCATTCGTGGTATAAAATACATTGAAGGAATAATCCCCGCTACATGGTCGTCCTCATCATCTGAAACAAAATTCATATTTAGTTCTGATTGTTCAGCAGTGTAAGCGTTTAAATCACCTATTAATAACACTGAATCTCCTTTATACCGAGATCTCATAAGAATAATTTCTTTCTCTAGTAGCCTATTGTCCAAGTATCCTCTTCACAATATGAACTATTCTCTGGTGAAATATAAACATACCCAAATATAAACCACTTCCTCAAAAAATTCAAACGTAACCATATCAAATTCTCAGACATGCTTGGCAAACGACTTAAACTGGAAAATTCCTGTTGCTTAACTAGCACTATTATTCCTCCATAGTTCCTGGAATTCCTTGATGTCCTTCTATCTACCCGAAAACAACATTACCCAACGCTGATATTTCCTCTACTGGCAATAACCATGTTTCAACTAAGCAAGTTATTTGTGAATCCAAAAATGAACTATTTAAACACACATCTCTTTTACTACTTAGACCCTGTACATTCCACGTAATAGTTGCTAATTTCTGTATATTGCTCTTTCCCTATCCTATGACAAATGGTTCAGGATCTGAATCACTATCGCTTGAGGGGGATCGCATATAAAACCATCTCGGGATAAGGTTTTTCGTGCTGCTATCTTTGTTATGAGCTTGTTTTTCCATAGTCGGCTCCGCCATTTCCAGCACTATTTTTCTCTCAAAGTCATAAACAAACGTCTATTTGTCTGTGCATAATCTAGTTCCGCGTAGCTTCACAATTCTCTTTTTGCTTATAGCTTGGGATAATAAAGGTCTTAGGGCCGTACGAACCTCGCGTTGTTCTGGCGTATAATCTGGCTCTACTGATATCCCCTTTTGTTTGAAAAGGTTCGCATTCCTCAACAAAACGTCTCGTGTAACTTTGGAATTGAACTTTACTAAAATAGGGCGTGGGTTTTGTGGTCCCCTTAAACGAATAGCATCCCTGAATTCCCACTTTGACAATTTTAAGCTTGGCACAGTATTACTGATTAGCGCAATTATATCATCTAACAGGGTTGTATTCCATATAAGGAGCTGGGAAAAATTATAAAACATGAAATTTGTCTGTTTCATTTCTTTTTCAAGCCGCATATTTCTCTTACGGGATACTTCCAGCTCTGCTCGAATGGTTGTCAATTCTTGAGCTGTCTCAGTTTGCTTAACATTAAACTCTCCCATTTTAGCTTCAATACTTGCTAGGCTTAGTTTAACATCATCGATACTCTTCGACAAGCTAGGGATTTCGAACACTGCCTTTTTTTTATCTCTTCAAGGGCAAATGCTATTGACTGTCCTTCCATCCTTTTTCTATTATAAAATGGAAAATTATTAGCTTAACTTTCTATCAAACATGAAACGAGGACTTGCGCGCAAGGGCATATTTTGCTCCACAAATTCTTTCTTATTCGCCCAAAAACTACAAATGGAAGTGAGCTTGTGATCTAAAATTCTCTTCCGCCACAATACTATGTACCGAATTGACTTGCGAAATATTGCATCGGCCAACTGTTATCGAACTCACACTATTCAGAGAAATACCACATTTCGATAAGTCCTCTTGAGTTCATTATACTTTGGTTTCGTTCGTGTTAAGTTTTAGACCTACAAATTGTAATTTGAGACCTACACTACATAGCATGGCTTATACAACGTCTCTCTGGTTTGACAACAGGGCAAAATAATCTAAGAATTATCATGGGTAAATCATGATTGACATTGACGCTGCTAATGTAAGTGTAATGCATGCCACGTTTCATTAATCAATAAATGAAAATAAAAAACGGAACAGCCTCTTTTTTACCTCAAAATTGTCGAAGACGGAGAACGGCTTTCCTTAACGTTGTGTGCAGATTCAAAAATGAGACTTGTTTGCGTGTGTTGGATAAGTGACGTTTCTTGACTACTAAGGCGAAAGCCATATAATATGAGTTCAACCTAGGGTCACGCATTACTAAGTTAAGGTTAAACTAGATGGGCCAATCCAGAATTAAAAGTGAGTCTTATCTTCCTGAATGAGAAGTTTCAAATTCTTTGGAGCATTATCTTCGCATTGCTGCTAATTCGTTTTCTCCTATAATTCGATGCTAGGATATCAGTGAAGATGACCGTAGTGAATTGGCTTTTGGTCTATTCGTTTCTGGAACAACTGTCTCAACGTAAAGATCTGGTTTTGCAGCACATTTTAGGTCAAAATCTCATATGTTTTGTGTGTGTGGTCCTGCTTCTTTCCAAGGGAAAACAGTTGAAAAGAACAACAGCGAATGTTTAGGACTTCAAGCTATTTTTTGAAGTTAGTCTAGCATCATTTTTGTGGGGTATAAGCAGGGCTGTATCCCGAGTTTTTGTTAAGGAAGATTCACAAAAAAAATGGGAAGGAGAGGTTACAAAATAATATTAATGATTATCAGGGTTACAGAGGTTACCCCTCCCCCACGCCTTCTTTTTCCAAACCCATCTAATGAAAATTTTGAGATAGACATTTTGTTAGAAATAGTTCAAAGGTTGGATAAGAAAAATATTGGTGTCAATACAACCCCCCAGGGTCCGGGGGAAGGCGTTCTAAGTTCTACCCTAAAGGCATGTATAACTAGCCCCCGCCCCCCCCACACACACACTTTTTTCCCCAAGCCCATCCCATAAACTTTTTAAAATAGCCATTTCATTAAAAATAGTTCAAAGTTCAGATAAGAAAAACTCCTGTGTGGACACAACCCCCCCCCCGGGCCTGGAGGCAGGCGTTGTAAGTAGGCCTAATGCTCCCGGTGACATATCTAGTTCTTATGGAAGGGATGCTCGTATAAACTTCGGAGAGGGCTGAATTGGTTTGACTAACTTTCAACTACGTTAACAAAATGGCCATTTTAAAATTTTTATTGGATTTTTTTAGGAAAAGGTGGGCGTCAGAGTGGGGTTAGTTGCCCTCCAATAACTTTCGACTATTAAAAAGGGCACTAGCCCTTTGAATTTACAACCAAATGAGCCTTTTTTGAAGTTTCTATGACAATGCTTTCTATAAAATCCCTATATGCCCCCAGGGCATAACTTACAACCCTTGCCCTAATTTCTATCTGGAAATCAACTACGCTGAACAAAATGGCTATCTCAAAATTTTGATTGGATGTGTTTGGGGAAATGATGGGCGTGGAAGGTATGTTAGTTGCCTTCCAATCACTTTCGACTGTTAAAAACGGCACAAGTCACTCCAATTTCCAGTCGAATGAACCCTTTTCGAAGTTTCTACGACAACTCGTTCGACATTGGCAGTGCGATTGCGCTGACAATATGTTACCGGATAAATTGATCCATTATTTTTAATGCTGTCTAATGACTGTAAACTTATTACTTTTATGCCTAAGTTTTTAAAATAATTTTAACTGTATACTGAAACTTACTAATTTCACAGCTCTTGTAAGACTACGAAAAGCGTTATAGACTAGTTTGTTTTTGTAAGGCTACGTATTTACTTTTGACACCTAAATCAATATTCATATTTTTTATACTTCGCTTTTGTGTTTTCAGTAAAGCGATAGTTTTCTGTAATCCTACAAGCATAGAGAAATATTACCAGTTAGTTTATTTGCACTAGTTTTATTGATATATGTTATATAGGCTGTGAAGTAATAATTTTTGTTCGTTTTAAATATCAACTTTGCTCTTTACTTCCCTCTGAAAAAAATCGTTTTTTTTTCAATTAATTTTGAAACAAAGGCGTCGTAGCTATGTTGAATATAGCTGGTCTTTAGCCCAATTCACACTTTCCGTTTTTTTTTGCGAGTGCTTTTTTTTACTGAGCATTTTTTTCCGATTACTGCCCAAAAAAGGGCAGTAAAAAAAAGCTCAGTAAAACAAACGTCGACGACAGCAAAGCTGCTGTCCATTGTCATCACAATAAATGAACGGCAAAATAGACAATCGTTAAATTTAACGCCTGAGCCGGGATGAATGTCTATGGGACTGAATTGAAGCGTACATACTCAGTGTTTTCTACCGCTGACGACTGACGATGAGAGACTGTGTTTGCGGAGGGTATATCATTAAAATCATAATAACTATATTCAAAAAAACTAAATTGCAAGTCATAAATGAGTTATTTTCCCAGGGAAGAAGGGGGCAATTGTGAAAAAAAGTAAGATAATTTGATTAGGAACTCTCCAGAAATTCAAGGAAGTTTGAAGTGTCAGGGGGTTAAGCCCAAATCATCCGCTGCCTTCGACCCAGAAGAAATCAAAGTCTATCTACCATAAATAAAAAAATTATTTTCAGTCTAATTTGTGTGCTTTAATCTTTAGACCATTTTAACAAAACTTGGATTCATTTGTTTGGTAAAACACGGTAAGTATGTCTCGGACTTTTTTTTGGGAGGGGGGGGTATAAAAAATATACAATTGTTTATGTACACTTTGTTAAATTTTTATGAGTCGGATCATTTTTTTTTGGGGGGAGAGGGCTTGGCAGCCCACCCCTGCCTGGATACAGCCTTGAATAGACTTTTACCTGATCCATCTTGACAATTTGACAAGAACAAGAGAGAGTTCTCCAAAAGTATTCCAGGATACTTTAGGTCAAGAAGTATAAATTTAATCTTCACAAATTGAATTGTCAACCCGTGGAGCCGAATGGGGTGAACCTCCAATCCGTATTAAGTTTTGACTCCGTCTTGACATCAATCGACAGTGTGGTTGAATAAACCGTGGGAAGTGCCGTTTCTAGTGGATTAATGGATTTTCATGTTCACCTGATTGTCCAATGTCTGCTGATCTAGTGTTGTGATTCGCTCTCATTCTAGGTAATTTTCGTGTAAGGCATGTGTGGTAACACTATAAAATATGATATTACTCTTACGGTAATTTTTTTTTTCACCTAACTACTAAAATTGTTCTCCCGCAATCAAAAAGAAAGATGTTAAACTATTAAAGATTGTATAACTTCCTGTTGAGATAAGGATGATGCAAATATTTGCTCTACCTAATTACAGGAGTTCCCAGTCCGTTCTACTACGAAGCCTGTAGTTCGAACACGGCGGTTGATTTCCACTGAAGTTGCTATTTAAGTGGTCTGGAGTCATTTACAAATATAGGTCCCGAATAACATTGACTTTGTCAAGAGTTATCCTTCTCCAGAACCTTATCTAAGGTGGGGGGTTACCTGGTTTTAATCCCCCACCCGAAAATTTTGTCCGACTCTTACGAAAGTAACAAGATGTTATCAAAACTTTGTTGCGTTTTTATTTTTTATTTTTTTTGCGTAATCCACCCCTTGTTCCCTGAACAGAAATCCTGGATACGGCCCTGTCATTCTCCCTTGTGCAATCATTATTAAACAACACCTTTTGTACTGTTGGACAATATTCCATGTCGATCCTGATATATCGATATATCAGAGTAAATATAGAATATCAAAACCTCAATATCGATATCGAAAACTATATTTGAATTTTTTTGGCTATTTTCGGCTTTTTATGATTTCTACCAGTGAACATCCTGCAGAAAAGAGCCAACGTAGAAAATAGCTCCGGAAATATGCACAGCATATATACCTGTTGCACAGCATATATCCATAAGTTGGCATAGCCGGTTCTCATACTCAAAATATGTTTAGTTAGGGTGGACTTTCAAATGTTGCTGAAGATCTTCAAAGGACTTGGCTGTATAAATGCCTTTTACGCTAATAGGCCTTGCTCAGATAGCACCTATCACTGTTTTCGCATATCTGGATCCGCGTACGTTTCCCCTGACAATCTTCTTCAAGTTGAGTGTAAAATAGAGAGATATGGATGAGGCCTTTCTAGCTGCTGAATCTGTATCAATAAGATGCAAGTGCCATGACAGTCCCTATGATTCAGCTACGACAGAATCAAGTTAGTTTGTGGGTACTAGATAACGAAGTTTCAGTAGTCAATGCAATGCATACTTCGCCTGCAGCCGAATCTATAAAGGCTCTATAGATTTTCAATAGGGCGTCTTTAGTCCTAAGAAAAACTGCTCCATTTAAGTCCTGGAAGTCTTTTACTATGGGTCTCGGAAATATATATATGAGGTAATCTTGAAATTAGTGTCTATGCCCGCCACCAATGTCCTATCTGAGAGTGTTTTCCAAATCTGATCAGTTAACCAAACAGTTCGCGGTAACGACCAGTAAATAAGGAGCGAATCGGTCCTAGAAACGGAAACTCTAAAAAATGTGATTTTATAACAATATATACATCAGAAGAATTGGATTTTTATGGTTATTCCAAATTATACAGTTCATTAAGTTTAATGTACCCATCAGAAGCTACGAGCCTCCGAAAATATGTGAGATTTTCGAGAAGGGGATAAACACCGCCAAAAAGTCAAGGAACATTAAGGAGGCCCAATACGGTCCATCATTTTGATCAACAGTTTCTGTGAATCGATTGACGTGTGCTTTAATCAACCTTCAATCGACTCTTCAATCTTGACCAAAGCTAATCTAACATACTGCTTTTTTTAGAGAGAGAGAGATAGATTTATTCTAAACAAACAAACAATTTAACATAAGTTTAACGGCCACCCCAAGAAGTAAAAACTTGTCCAAGGGGGTGGCACAAATACACTAACATAACAAAAAATAAAAAAAACGAAAAACATAATAACTTATCTATATCACAGTCCCCAAACAGCACCAAAAACCTTAAACCTTAACATTTTAAATAAATTTGCAATCATATTCATAATCATCACCCCCAGGAGCCATAAAAATTTACCAATATCATTATTTAAAAAAAAAAAAAAAAAATCATACTTACTAAAAAGCATCCTTAATTACTATCTTAAACGAAGAAATATCACCTATATTTTTTAATATTTTGATCAAGATGGTTCCAACTTCTGATCCCCCTGTGAAGCAAAGAAAACATCGATCGGGCCGAAACTACTAGTGGAATATTAATCTCTGCAGATGACCTAGTATCATAATCATGGACAGAAGATTTCAGGTTAGCCAAGCTATCAAAACACGGGAGGTTTATACCCCTCTGAATCCTAAAAATGAATAGAAGTGTATACAACTCCCGTAATCCGGAAGCTGGCAGTATCTTTACACGCTCATACACGTTTCGTACCGAATCCCGGGGTTGTAGACCATCTAACAGCCGAACAGCGTTGTTTTTTAAAACTCGTATTGGCCGAGCAATAGAAGGAAATGTTCCAAGCCAAACGCTACTGCAATACAATATATATGGATGGATAAGGGAATAATAAAGAAGGCGCATAACAAAAGGAGGAAAAAAATGCTTACGTTTTCTCATTATACCCAGTTTACGAGACACGGTTTTACAAACATAATGTACATGGCCCTTGAATGATAAAACATCATCAATACAAACCCCCAGGTACTTATAAGAACACACCCGCTTTAAAGCTCCATACTGTGTTGCAATATCCTGAAACCATGGATAAAAATCTGGTGAACGGGAAAAAATAACAAAATTAGTCTTACCCAGATTAATCTTTAATCTATTTACCCTCAACCTGGAATATAACCTTTCAATAGCATCTTTCATCGATGTCTGAAGTAATTCTTCTGTCTTCGCGGTACTAACAGCAGCTGTGTCATCAGCAAATAATGACACCGTCTCATTCCTGAGATTTTTGGCCATATCACTAGCATTAAAACAACAACTTGGGATACAATTAGGCATATCATTAATATACAATAAAAAAAGAATCGGACCAAGAATTGACCCTTGCGGGACACCACTAGTCCCTGGGCGGGCGCCTGACTGTATACAAGTCATCTCTACAAACTGGTACCGGTTACTAAGGAAACTCCGTATAAAGTCAAGAGCTTTACCTCGGATCCCATAGACCTCGTATTTTTCCAGGAGTAGGCCACGGTCAACTGTATCAAAAGTCTTCTCTAGGTCTAAAAACACTGCACCAACCAAACGTTTTATAATCCAAACGTTGCGCAATTATAATCCTTTTTCACTCAAATGTAATTACTATAGCTATTTACTGCATATATTGATCTTCACAGTACCACAGTAAATTAGATTGCAAAACTTACTAATGTGATGGTGCTCGTAAAACGTTCCAATTTTGTTACGAAATAAGTGTTCTTTTACTTCACTGAGATTAGATTGCGAAACTTACTAATTTGATTATGTTCGAAAAAATATCTGTTTTTAGATGGGTGTTATCGCTTTGAACTCTGAATCAATACTGATTATGACCCTTTTAATTTTGATCAAAAGGGTTGAGGTATTCAAACTTTCCATCAATCACCGTCAACGCTTGACTCAAGCGAAAAACAGGTTCCTATAGGGTCAATCATGCTTGAGTCAATCGATTGACCAAAGCTTTTGATCAAAATTATTAATGCATAGGGCCTTCTTAACTGAAAAGTGTACCATCAGATTCAACATATCATGGAACCCAACTTAAAGGTTTTAACCTCCCATCTGTAAAAATGTAGAATTTTACATTTTTTGTCAGAAGGAAGATCACGGATGCCTGTTCATTTGTTGTTGTTGTTTTGTTTTTTTATACGCTAGGGTGATCATATCAAACCACCCATGGTCGAAGAATTTCGTTAAGAGGGCTCATTCGAACGAATTTTAAAAGTTATAGTGCCCTTTTAAAGTGACCAAAAATATTGGATGGTAACTAGCCCCCCTCCTCCGCACTTTTCCCCCTAAAACATCCGAACAAAATTTTGAGATATACCCATTTTGTTTACCTTAGCTGAAAGATCAAATAAGTGGCCTCAGACAGGGTCGTATCCAGTATTTTTTTTCGGGGGGCGGGCTTCAAAAGGATTTTTCTTTTGATGGTGAATAAAAAAAATTAAAATGCGTAAAAACTTGTTTATATTCATTTTGTATGTTTTTACGAGTCGGGAAAACATTTCAGGGGGGGGGGGAGTACCACATCCCTACCCCCTGAATACGGCCTTGTCTCTGGAGATGACATGACCCCCCACAGTCTGAGGGAAGGACTGTAAGTTATGAATTTTGCCTATTGTTTACGTATAGTATTTTTTATTTGTTAATAAACAGACATTTTTGGAGAGGGGAAATTTTCTGTGGGGAGATTTTCCATGGGTAGAATTTTCCATGGGCAGGGAAGATTTCGGGGATGAACTTACAAGGAGGAATTTTACACAGGAGGATTTGTCAGAACTACTATTAGAAATGTGTCCCACTTTCTCTTTACCGATTCAATTTTTCATATAGAGATGTTCTGGGGAATTTTTCATGACCCCCCCCCCCAGAGTACCTGGGGGAATGGCTAAAAGTAATAAATTTTGCCTATTGTTTACATACAGTATTTGTTATCTGGAAGTAAACAGAAATTTTTTGGGGGAGAGGGAATTTTCCGCGGGGCATTTTCCTCGGTGAGAATTTCAAATGGACAGGAAATTTCCGAAGATGATCTGACAAGAGAGAATTTTACACGGGGGAATTCGTCAGAACTTATATACAAAATTTGTCTTACTTTCTCTTTGCCGATTCCATTTTACATCTAGAGATGTTCCGGGGAAATTTTCAGAGGTTAAAATTTCAGGGGATTTTTTTTCCGTGAGAGGCAGGGATTTCCCACGGGAAAGTTCCCCACGAGGAAGTTTTCTGTGAGAAAAACTCTTCATGGCGAAATTTTCTCCACGAGAAATTCTCCATGGTGGAAATTTTCCACGGGAGAAAATCTTCATAGGAGAATTTTCCGCGGTAAAAACTTCCCAGTTGGAGGATGGATTTACCAGGAAAATTTCTCGTCGAAGGGTTTATCCGGCGTGATTTGAAAAAAGATTAGTCCGTAAGAAGATTTTTGGGTGGAATTATCAGGAGGGATGGATGTATCGGGGGAGGGATTAATTATTGGGAGAGGAGGGAATTGTCCACCGAGGAGAGAGGCAGTTTTCCTGGCATTATTTGACTGCGATCAGAAGTTAAATAAAAAACAGGTTTCTCTTCAACTAAAACTAGGGAAGAACATTGCTTAAAACAAAAAAAAATCCTACTATATGTGAGGGGAGACACCCCCTTCTCAATAACTCGCTTTATACGTTAAAGTTTGACTTTTTAGTGAAAAGATTTTTCAAAATACTAAAAAAACGTATATGTGGGGCATCCCTCGCATATACGGAATAATTTCTGTTCGTTTTAAGTTTAAGTGCTGAACCTTACTCTCAGTTGAAAATACTTGTTTTTTATTTATTTAATAACTGGAAATTAGAACCAATTCTGAGGGAAAAACATTCACCTGTTGCTGATTTTGAACACCCAAAAGTAGCCAGTAGGTCATCTTTCTTTAGCCTGTGATCAAGGAATTTAAAATTTGTATTTCTATGATATTAATTTATCTAATCGAAGTTTGTTTTCATTTTACACTATTCAAACGTTGAAAAAATATTGTGTAAAATACATTTTTATTATAATTTTTTATTTAACTTTGACAAAAGCAAGAGCTAATCTGAAAGAAAAAAACTATATCAAAAATATCGAAAGTAAAAATATCGATATATCGTTTAATCAAATTATCGCCCAACAGTAACCTTGTGTGCCTTGGGACGCATCCGCAGTCTCATATGGCATCGAATTGAATTCCAATGTAGTCATTTTGATCAGGACTTTAGAAGGGGCAAAAAATGATATTCCTAGGCCGCCATAATCTATGCAGCTTCAGGGGAAAGGTCCCAAAATCATACAAGATGCATGATTAAAAAAGACAGTAGGTATAATAATAATAATAATCTGTATTTAAAAGCCAATTAAAGCCATATACAAAAAGACAAATACTAAAGAAAAATTACACTTCATTTGACATCCTTCCCATCAATACAATATTTCGTACTGCCACAATATAACGGGGAGTCCTAGACCTCATTAACTCACAAAGCAGCCTATCTTCCCCCTCCTGGATAATTAATCCCCTTAAATGAGAGAGTTGCTTACACTGGAGGAGGAAATGGCCCAACCCATAATCATTTTCCCCACATCTCAAGCAACTGCACCCGGCCTCTAGACCTTCCCTCATTTTCCTTACAACCTTACCATAAATTGGAAGACAATTTGCTCGAATCTGAATCCAAATCCTCAGATATTTAATGGGCAATCCCAGCTTGAAATAAAACTCCTGACCAAAATTCTCTTTTAATTCTCTATACAAAGTAAGACTCGGAGATTTGTCCACAGCTGATTGCCATAGTTGCACTTCTTGGTCTTCAAGTCTTGCACTAAATTCCTTGAAGAACTTTTTATGATCTTCTGGCCCTTTTCCCTTCTCCCACGAACTTGAAAATCCATTCTCATCTAATATCCTTTTGATTTGTGCTGTCCATGATGTTTTGTTACACTGAAGGAGAAGATCTTCACATGCTGCTCGGGCAAGTCTAGTCTGGGGAAGTTCTAGAAGTCTTAACCAAAATTTGATGATTTGGGTATATCTTTATATTTGATGCCTCCGTTACTGTGGGTTGCGCTTTGGAGCCAATAAAATGTCTCCTTACAGAAAAATTTGAGACGATAAATCAAGTTCATAGATTACATGAAAAACAGGAAATGCTTAAAAAATGTGAAGTCTCTTAATTTGAATAATTATCTAATCAGAACCTTCAATCATAAACAAAAAACTCGCTAATTTAAATTTCACTGGTTGAAGTTAAACCTTTGAGAATACATGAATGAAAATGATATTGGGGATTATAAAAGGCCACCCAAAAGGATGTTTGATAATCCATTAACCTCTTAATTTTTCATAGAATCGTAAGTTTTGGTTCAGTATTGATCTTCTGTGGTATGAATGTTCCGCCTAATTTTGTGCTTGCAACTTCGGCTGAGTTACGGACTCTTACCGTCCCTACGCCTGCAGTCGGTCCAGTACCTGGGATACTCGGAGGATTTGGATATGATTCAGCTTTGCCTCAATTTGGACCAATCGGTCTTAATGATGGATATTCAATAGTGTATGATTCACCCTCCAAACCCCCCAAAAGTTTATTCTTAGGATTGCCGATAGGACTTCTTCTGTCAATATTTACGCCAATAGCGTTGGCTGTGATGATAATTACAGTGATCATAGTTGTGTCAAATTCAGTTGTTATTGTGATTGGGGCCAACTTTGGTGATAATAGTAACGATCAAAATGAAGGTGCAGACATTATCAGCAAAATCCACAAATATCAAGACGGTAACACAGATTAAATTACGTATTTGTGTATTATTTCGTAATTTCATATGAAATAAATTTGTCTAATGTATTATTATGAAGTTGTTTAGATATAGAAATTTGCAGGTGGGACCAAGCTCTTGCAGGAGGGAGGGGTCTTGGAGCGTATACGAAATTTTACCATTTTAACTATTTCTGTTTGCTTTTCATATATAGCCATATGCAAGGCCGTATACAGGAAGTTTTTTTTGAACCCCCCCCCCCCTGACAAAAAATTTTATACTGAATCAAATCTTAATTTCTTGGGTTATGTATGACGATCTGTGTTGCACCGCTTGAACGTTTTCTCAGGAAAGCATTCCTCATATTTGCTTCTTAATTTATCTTGCAAAAATTTAGTTTTTTCATCGGAGGACTCTAAAATTGCTACCTCATCCCAGGACTCGGGTGTAATCCAATTTCCAAAATCTAAGAGACCCCTGTCCGAAAGAGGTCGGTAGGAAACTTTCTTAATGGCATATTTTACTTTATAGGGAGGTAGCGGAGCCCACTGTATCATATATTGGTTGCTACCACCAAGGGGAGATAGGTCTTCAGGTTCATTATAATATTCTGACAAATTTGTGCAAATTACGTCGAGTTTAGTTTTACCTTTAGTAGTCGGAAACTTTACTATTTGCTTGAGTCCTTGACTTCTGAGGAAACTTTCAATTCTTAGATCGTTCTTATCACCAGTAACGTAAATTCCAACATTCGGGTACTTAAAAGTTATAAAATCAACACACAAATCTAACTTTTCAGCAAAGACCTCTTTTTGGAAAGATTCCATACTAGGTGAGCAATAAAACACTCCAATAACAATACCAAAAGCAGATCTCGGAAGCTTTTTTGGTCGAATCATAATCCAAATCATTTCATCATCGTCATCAATATGGGGAATCTGCAGAAGCCGCGGTGCCAATTGCCCACGCACAAATCATGCTACGCCGCCACCTTTCTTGCCTAACGGATGATTCTGATGTCTTAGTTTAATAAATTGTTTGTTACCTTGTATTGTAAGATGTTCAGGACTTTGTTTATGTACTTCTGTAACTATAATAATATCAGCTCCGGTTACATGAACATAACCCTCAAGTTCCCCCATTTTATCAACTTTGAGACTTTCCACATTTAAAGTTAAAAAAGAAGGAAAATGAAAATGTGATTGAGGGACTTCTTTTTCAACAACTTTAAGTTTGTTTACTTTTGTGTTTTGGGAAAATCTGTTTAGGCGGGAGAGAGACTTCAGGCTCATCTAATTCAATAGCTAGGCTATTTGATTCGTTGTGAAGGGCGAAACGGTTACGAGACGGAAACGGTGACCAAGGAGCAGAAAATATATTAGCTTTCATCTCACTATTTGAAGTTTTAGAAACTCTGCATGGAGCTATTACCTGTAGATCGTTCTGCCTGCTATCTGAAAAAAATTATAATATGGTTATGCCAGGGCATGGTGGGAAGAGTTGGAGGAGAAGTGCATATGGGAAGGGGAGGAAAATTGAAAGCAAGGTATTCAGGGAGGGGAGCTTTGGGGATTGACTCCTGGAAGCTTGACAGAGATTCGAAACTATTTTTTGTCTGATATACGCAAGCTTGTCGCTTACATTGGCAAGCGGACCATCAGGGAGCGATAATGGCGTGCTCGTTGGTGCACGCCTTTTTTTTCCCGAAAGTCGGGAGTGACATGAGCGAAATCGCATTCTCTGTCAGTACAAGTTAAAACACTACACAAACCTACGTGGTCAAAACTACAATCATTTTTGCTACAACATTTTGATCTAAAATTTTTGCATATATGTAAAAACCGACACTTTTTCTTCCGTCTACAAAACCCTCGTTCAAAGAATCGGCAAAGCATGTTGTATTTACGAGCGGCATTGTCCGTTTTGACGTCGTACATTCTTACGTCACTCTTCTCTTCGAGAGCCGGAATGGGTGCACTTGCACTAGCTGATGACGTATCACCAGGATTCATTTCGTCTGTTAAGATCACACAGTTGTTGGCTACGCTTAGGCTAGATTTTATGTTTTGCACTTGATTATCAGGTATCAGGGGGCGAATTTCGGTTAGCAACAGCGAAATCATTATCTGTTTGCGTTGACGTGGTAACTTGGTCTCGGGAAGTTTGCGAAGGTTCACAATGGCGGGTTTCGATTGCCGCCGAGAGTTCTTTAACCTCTAACCTGTCAACACTTTAGTTTGATTGTTCTTTTCCTCCATTTCTGGCACAAACGTTTAGTGCCTTGTCCGGATTTCTAGATCTTCTGTTTTAGATGCCAATAAACTGGCTTCCAGGGTCTTAATTTTCTCACTTAGACGAATTGTTTTCGATTCATAGCTAAGAATTTCTACACTTACCGCAGACGGCTTAGTCCCTTTCGGTAGCTCGGAGTTGGTTTTAGGTCTCGTAGTAGTTTGTGGCGAAGAGGTGCCGATTCTGCTTCCTCGTACAGGTCTCTTTGCACTAGCCTTGTGTGGTGGTTGAGATGCTTGTGACTTCGAAGTCAAGGGAATTTTTTTTGCATGACAGTTCAAGCATTACCTTTCACCAGTATGGTCCTTTAGCCCGATCTGGTCACATTTATTAACGCCTGCGTGGTACCAGCGGCCGCTTCCTGACGCGCATTGGACAGAATTTGTCGTTACCAGCAGTCAGCACTCGGGACAATAAGTCTTTCGTTTCAACATATCACAGGGTGGGTGCGGGGCGAATTTATATCATAGTTTGTAAAACGAGAAACAGTGAATGGAAAAGCGAAAGACTCTTCAACTCAATCGGTGAAATTTTTATTCTCACTTATTCAGCTGCAACTGTGGTCATACAATTAGTAATCGTTATAAAAATAGTATTATTCATCCAAAATTCCAAACAATCAATGATTTAAACTATTCGCCTATTAGGTCAAGGTCACTGAATCCTAATTATTGATCCAAAATTCCAAACAATCAATGATTTAAACTATTCACCTATTAGGTCAAGGTCAATGAATCCTAATTACTGATCCAAAATTCCGAACAATCAATGGTTTAAACTATTCGCCTGTTAGTTTAAGGTCACAGAATTAATCATAGGCTTAAGATAAATACTGGTTATAAAAAAAAAGTCTCATGGGAATTTGGTTGGAATTGGCTATTCAGTTAAGGCTTTTTATGTTATTAATAATCACTGCTCAGCATTCCAAGATGTTTCCTCATCACTGATTCGAGACTGGTTCTTATCCTAAATTCTAACAGTGTCACAGCTTCCCAGAACGTAGTTACCTAAATTTGAGCGTAGTTAAAAAAAACTACGTCTAGAGTTTACTAAACTAAAAAGAACGTAGTTACTAAATTTCAGCTTTTGATTAACTCTAGGCACTACTAGATCGTGATTTTTACTTTGAACATCAGCACCTATATACCCTAGTGTTGTTTCTGCTTGTCTAATTTTTATCAATAAGATTGACCGTCTTACATTATATGAGCACTATGTTAACTGGCCCATTTTATGACCAAATACCGTGTTGGGAATTAGAATCTTCCTTATGAAGATACGTAATGATACCTACTGGTGATACTTATATCTTTCTTGATCACATGGGGGCCTTGGGAGACAAAGGCAGATCCAAGGTCTAAGTTAAGAAATTGTTTTCATGGACTTAGAAGCAAATATGATGGCCTTTCAGTTTGACTTTGTTTTTAACTCTAATCACTAAACTCTATTTTTTGTTTCTGTCGGCTGTTGTTGCCATGGATAGCTTTTAGCCTACTGTTTGCTGGAAAAAATAACAAAAAACCCGCAGATTTGTCAACCACTGGGTGTTAATTCTGGTGTTTGTAGAATTCGTTGAATTACACGAATCTGGAAAGGTACCTAGAACCCAAAACATTGTATGATCTTAATTCTCTACGTAATCCTATTTTCGTAAAGATGCATGTCCGCCTGTCTGTTAAGGTCTAAATTGACATAAAACGAGTGATTTGGGTATTTTATAAATATAAACTTGGGCTAACACCAATAAGATCATTCCCAAAAAGGTATATTAAGAGGTTTTTTTTTTCAAAAATAAATGTATGTCTTACTTTTAGATGCATGACAATCCATTTTTAATAGCTTTGGATTCTTCGCCTAGGAGTGATTGTTTTGGATCCTTTGCCTGGGCTTTCTTCTAGAAACATTGTTTTGTGTTGCTGATTCGATCAGCAAGGATTGCCTTAGATAGGAGGAGTGAAAAACAACCTAAGGATGTAGAACGAGCTAAACTAGTTCTTTTTCAGCGACCATACCTTACATCCCTTTAAGAATACAAAATGGAAGAATGCCTTGTAAATCTGAATAATTAGCTTTAGGTTGACATAATAATAATAATCTGTATTTAAAAGCCATATACAAAAAGACAAATGCTAAAGAAAAACTACACTTCATTTGACATCCTTCCCATCAATGCAAAATTTCCTACTGCCACAATATAACGGGGAATCCTAGACCTCATTAACTCACAAAGCAGCCTATCTTCCCCGTCCTGGATAATTGATCCCCTTAAATGAGAGAGTTGATTACACCGGAGGAGGAAATGGCCCAGCCCATAATCATTTTCCCCACATCCCAAACAACTACACCCGGCCTCCGGACCTTCCCTCATTTTCCTTACAACCTTAGCATAAATTGGAAGACAATTTGCTCGAATCTGGATCCAAATCCTCAGATATTTAATGGGCAATCCCAGCTTGAAATAAAACTCCTGACCAAAATTCTATTTTACTTCTCTATACAAAGTAAGACTCGGAGATTTGTCCAGAGCTGATTGCCATAGTTGCACTTCTTGGTCTTCAAGTCTTGCACTAAATTCCTTGAAGAATTTTTCATGATCTTCTGGCCCTTTTCCCTTCTCCCACGAACTTGAAAATACATTCTCATCTAATATCCTTTTGATTTGTGCTGTCCATGACGTTTTGTTACACTGAAGGAGAAGATCTTCATATGCTGCTCGGGCAAGTCCAGTCGGGGGAAGTTCTAGGAGTCTTAACCAAAATTTGATGATTTGGGTATATCTTTTCAAGTTCAGGTTAAATATACCAAGATCACCTTTTAATACTAACGTATGCGCTGCATTGTGTAGGCAAAAATCTCGTTTATAACATTGAAGTTGAAGGGTTTCTATTTGCATTGCCGGTTAATACCCCCATAATTCTGATTCTTAAAATAAGATAGGTACAATTTTAGTTTTAAAAATATGGTTGTGGAGGCTCAGTTGGCTTATTTCTGCTGTTAATGTGCTTCTGTATATACCAAAGAATGCATTTCTTCCTTTCTGTGCCATTGTTGTAATATGACTCGTCCATTTTTAATTTTGACAAAGGATGAAACCTAAGTATTTGGCCTTTTCCACCACTTCCAGCATTTTTCCATTCAATAAAAATTGTGGTGCTGATTCCATGGGTTTTTTGCTAAAAATCACGACTTAGGATTTCGTGACATTCACCTCTAGTTTCTTTTCTTGCAAATATTTTTCAAGGAGATTCAAGAGATTTTGTAAATCATTCTTTGTCTTTACATTGACATATTCAGATTTCCCAGTCGGAGAGTAGGTGCCCATCTTTGTCGAAAATAAGGAACAATATCAGTAATAAAGATAGCAAATAATTTTGGCGAAAGTGTACTTCCTTGGCGCAAGCCCTTATTCGAGAAAAATGGCAGAGATATTCCCTTCCCAACAACTTTCACAAAACTTTTATTCAATGAATACATAGATGATAGAATTTGTAAAAAAGGGATTGGTAGGCCTAGATTTAATAAAACATTCAACAATAAATCGCGATCTACACTATCAAATGCTGATTTTAAATCAATTAGGGCCACATATAATTTTCCTTTACCTTAGCAGTGCTTTTCTACAAGAGAATTAATAACAAAAACTATCAGCTGTAGAATAACATGGTCTGAACCCACCTTGTTCTTCTTGCAAGATTTTTTTTCTCTTCTATCCACATTCCCAGCCTTTTATCTATATTTTTTCTAGAACTTTTCCAGCACTGTTTAGGAGGCTTATTGGTCTATAGTTATTATGTGTAGCGGGATTACCTTTCTTATAAAGTGGGAGAATAAGCAAGGTTTTCCAGGTCATTGGCCACTTCCTCTTTGAAATTAATAGGTTAAATAATGAGGCCAAAAAAGGTAAAAGAACAGTCGTAAATGCTTTGAAGATCTTCATAGGAATTCCATCGGACCCGGGAGCTGAATCACCTCGTATTTTGTTAAGTGAATCTTCAATTTTTTCCGGGGTGATTGGGTCGCATAACACGTAATCTTCCTGGTTCAGAGGGAATGATGTTTCTTCACTGTTATCTAGACCTAATGTCTCTTGTAGGTGTATGTTGCTATCCTGGGTATCTTCTTGTAGCTGTTTGAAGTAATTGGGCCAAGTTTCGAGGGTCGGCACCTCTGACTGTAGGTCTTTTAGCCTATCTCTTTTTAACATTTTCCAGAACTCCCTATTGTTATTTTCTCTAAAGCAGTTTAAAAGAGTGGCTTTTTGCTTTCTTTTATAATTTTCCTTTTTATTAATTTTTTGTGCTCTTTAAGTACTAAACGGTAACTTGTTAGTGTCTTGATTTTTGATTAATCATCCGGTGCATTGTTTGCATTTTGTAACATTTTATCCAAGTTAACGCTACTCAATTTACATTCTTCGTCATAAAAACTTTCATTCTTTTTCTCGGCTGATTTTACTGATGCCAGTGATTCGCTTAAAATTTGTGAAAACCTATTAGCTAGTGTTTCCGGGTCGGCATTTGGTATCTCGGCCTCATACTTCAGATGGTCTATTTCTTTCGCTATGGGGTCATTAATTAATTTCTCATGGACCAGTACCCATTGTTCATGTGACCAATTACAATTTATTCTAGGAGGTAAAATTGCTAGCTCCTTTCTCTTCCTCGTTTCATTATTCACATACCTCTCCTCATTACTCCTCTCAACCGAACAATATTCCCTTCTAGAAATAATATACTCTACTTTAACTGGAAATTAATCCGATCCTGTTCGATGTATCACTTTCACATTTAGGGATTCAATTTCGAGCCCAGTGTCAACCAATATATAATCAATCAAACTAAAGCAAGGTCCAGAAACACAAGTGTACTCACCTAAGCTACCATCCTCACCAAATCTCCCATTACCAATTGCCAAACCAGAACCTCCACATAGTGCAAGCAGTTTCCTCCCCCATGAGTTAACTCTCCTTTTTCGATCTTGGGTCTTTCGTGGTATAAAAATACATTGAAGAAATAATCCCCGCTATAGGGTCGTCCTCATCATCTGGAACAAAATTCATATTTAGTTCTGATTGTTCAGCAGTGTAAGCGTTTAAATCACCTATAATAACACTGAATGTCCTTTATACCGAGATCTCATAAGAATAATTTCTTTCTCTAGTAGCCTATTGTCCAAGTATCCTCTTCACAATATGAACTATTCTCTGGTGAAATATAAACACACCCCAATATAAACGACTTCCCCCAAAAATTCAAACGTAACTATATCAAATTCTCAGACATGCTTGGCAAACGACATAAACTGGAAAATTCTGTTGCTTAACTAGCACTATAATTCCTCCATAGTTCCTGGAATTCCTTGATGTCCTTCTATCTACACGAAAACAACATTACCCAACGCTGATATTTCCTCTACTGGCAATAACCATGTTTCAACTAAGCAAGTTATTTGTGAATCCAAAAATGAACTATCTAAACACACATCTCTTTTACTACTTAGACCCTGTACATTCCACGTAATAGTTGCTAATTTCTGTATATGGCTGTTTCCCTATCCTATGACAAATGGTGGTCGTTCTGCTAGAGTTTGGGCATATTTTTTCGGACCATGACTTTTTCGTTTCTTTTCTGATTTTGTTCCTTTATTTGGTCTCACATTTCTTCAATCCTACTTACTATCGTTGCTTGGGCTTATAATCATGCCCAGGTCCCTTTTTCCTTTCGGCCTATCACTTTTTTGCGTGATTTCCACTAGGAATGTTAGGGTCTAGAACCATAGCCGGTTTTTCTATGATCGTTGTATCTGAATCGCTGTTTGAGATGCTTTCAGTTTCAGGATCTGAATCACTATCGCTTGACGGGAATCGCATATAAGACCATCTCGGGATATGGTTTTTTGTGCTACTATCTTTATTATGAGCTTGTTTTTCCATAGTCGGCTCCGCCATTTCCAGCACTATTTTTCTCTCAAAGTCATAAACAAACGTCTATTTGTCTGTGCATAATCTAGTTCCGCGTAGCTTCACAATTCTCTTTTTGCTTATAGCTTGGGATAATAAAGGTCTTAGGGCCGTACGAGCCTCGCCTTGTTCTGGCGTATAATCTGGCTCTACTGATATCCCCTTTTGTTTGAAAAGGTTCGCATTCCTCAACAAAACGTCTCGTGTAACTTTGGAATTGAACTTTACTAAAATAGGGCGTGGGTTTTGTGGTCCCCTTAAACGAATAGCATCCCTGAATTCCCACTTTGACAATTTTAAGCTGGGCACAGTATTACTAATTAGCGCAATTATATCATCTAACAAGGTTGTATTCGATATAAGGAGCTGGGGAAAATTATAAAACATCAAATTTGTCTGTTTCATTTCTTTCTCAAGCCGCATATTTCTCTTACGGGATACTTCCAGCTCTGCTCGAATGGTTGTCAATTCTTGAGCTGTCTCAGTTTGCTTAACATTAAACTCTCCCATTTTAGCTTCAATACTTGCTAGGCTTAGTTTAACGTCATCGATACTCTTCGACAAGCTAGGGATTTCGAACACTGCCTTTTTTTTTATCTCTTCAAGGGCAAATGCTATTGACTGTCCTTCCATCCTTTTTCTATTATAAAATGGAAAATTATTAGCTTAACTTTCTATCAAACATGAAACGAGGACTTGCGCGCAAGGGCATATTTTGCTCCACAAATTCTTTCTCATTCGCCCAAAAACTACGAATGGAAGTGAGCTTGTGATCTAAAATTCTCTTCCGCCACAATACTATGTACCGAATTGACTTGCGAAATATTGCATCGGCCAACTGTTATCGAACTCACACTATTCAGAGAAATACCAAATTTCGATAAGTCCTCTTGAGTTCATTATACTTTGGTTTCGTTCGTGTTAAGTTTTAGACCTACAAACTGTAATGTGAGACCTACACTACATAGCATGGCTTATACAACGTCTCTCTGGTTTGACAACAGGGCAAAATAATCTAAGAATTATCATGGGTAAATCATGATTGACATTGACGCTGCTAATGTAAGTGTAATGCATGCCACGTTTCATTAATCAATAAATGAAAATAATAAACGGAACAGCCTCTTTTTTACCTCAAAATTGTCGAAGACGGAGAACGGCTTTCCTTAACGTTGTGTGCAGATTCAAAAATGAGACTTGTTTGCGTGTGTTGGATAAGTGACGTTTCTTGACTACTAAGGCCAAAGCCATATAATATGAGTTCAACCTAGGGTCACGCATTACTAAGTTAAGGTTAAACTAGATGGGCCAATCCAGAATTAAAAGTGAGTCTTATCTTCCTGAATGAGAAGTTTCAAATTCTTTGGAGCATTATCTTCGCATTGCTGCTAATTCGTTTTCTCCTATAATTCGATGCTAGGATATCAGTGAAGATGACCGTAGTGAATTGGCTTTTGGTCTATTCGTTTCTGGAACAACTGTCTCAACGTAAAGATCTGGTTTTGCAGCACATTTTAGGTCAAAATCTCATATGTTTTGTGTGTGTGGTCCTGCTTCTTTCCAAGGGAAAACAGTTGAAAAGAACAACAGCGAATGTTTAGGACTTCAAGCTATTTTTTGAAGTTAGTCTAGCATCATTTTTGTGGGGTATAAGCAGGGCTGTATCCCGAGTTTTTGTTAAGGAAGATTCACAAAAAAATGGGAAGGAGAGGTTACAAAATAATATTAATGATTATCAGGGTTACAGAGGTTACCCCTCCCCCACGCCTTCTTTTTCCAAACCCATCTAATGAAAATTTTGAGATAGACATTTTGTTAGAAATAGTTCAAAGGTTGGATAAGAAAAATATTGGTGTCAATACAACCCCCCAGGGTCCGGGGGAAGGCGTTCTAAGTTCTACCCTAAAGGCATGTATAGTTCTTATGAAAGGGAAGCTCGTATAAACTTCATAGAGGGTCATTTGACTGGAAATTGAAATTTTTAGTTCACTTTTTAAGAGTTAAGAGATTTTAGGGCAACTAGCCCCCACCCCCTCGCCCTTTTTTCCCCCAACCCATCCGCTACAAATTTTGAGATAGCCAGTTTTTTGAACATTGTTCAAAAATTAGATAACAAAAACTCTGATGTCAACACAACCCCCCCAGGGCCCGAGGTTAGGCGTTGTAAATGTTGTCCTGGGGGCGTATATGGCTCTTATGAAAGAGATGCTCGTATAAACTTCAGTGACGGCTCATTTGATAAGAAATTGAATGTTCTAGTTTACTCTTTAAGAGTCGAAGGATATCCGAGGGCAACTAGCCCCCGCCCCCCCCCCCCACACACACTTTTTTCCCCAAGCCCATCCCATAAACTTTTTAAAATAGCCATTTCATTAAAAATAGTTCAAAGTTCAGATAAGAAAAACTCCTGTGTGGACACAACCCCCCCCCCGGGCCTGGCGGCAGGCGGTGTACGTAGGCCTAATGCTCCCGGTGACCTATCTAGTTCTTATGGAAGGGATGCTCGTATAAACTTCGGAGAGGGCTGAATTGGTTTGACTAACTTTCAACTACGTTAACAAAATGGCCATTTTAAAATTTTTATTGGATTTTTTTAGGAAAAGGTGGGCGTGAGAGTGGGGTTAGTTGCCATCCAATAACTTTCGACTATTAAAAAGGGCACTAGCCCTTTGAATTTCCAATCAAATGAGCCTTTTTTGAAGTTTCTATGACAATGCTTTTTATAAAATCCCTATATGCCCCCAGGGCATAACTTACAACCCTTGCCCTAATTTCTATCTGGAAATCAACTACGCTGAACAAAATGGCTATCTCAAAATTTTGATTGGATGTGTTTGGGGAAATGATGAGCGTGGAAGGTATGTTAGTTACCTTCAAATCACTTTCGACTATTAAAAGCGGCACACGCCACTCCAATTTCCAATTGAATGAACCCTTTTCGAAGTTTCTACGACAACTCGTTCGATACGAATTGCCCTGGTCTAATGAAAAAAATAATACATTGTGCCAACATCGTTCTTTACTTAGGCAGCGCGATTGCGCTGCCTATATTGGCAGTGCGATTGCGCTGACAATATGTTACCGGATAAATTGATCCATTATTTTTAATGCTGTCTAATGACTGTAAACTTATTACTTTTATGCCTAAGTTTTTAAAATAATTTTAACTGTATACTGAAACTTACTAATTTCACAGCTCTTGTAAGACTACGAAAAGCGTTATAGACTAGTTTGTTTTTGTGAGGCTACGTATTTACTTTTGACACCTAAATCAATATTCCTATTTTTTATACTTCGCTTTCGTGTTTTCAGTAAAGCGATAGTTTTCTGTAATCCTACAAGCATAGAGAAATATTACCAGTTAGTTTATTTGCACTAGTTTTATTGATATATGTTATATAGGCTGTGAAGTAATAATTTTTGTTCGTTTTAAATATCAACTTTGCTCTTTACTTCCCTCTGAAAAAAATCGTTTTTTTTTCAATTAATTTTGAAACAAAGGCGTCGTAGCTATGTTGAATATCGCTGGTCTTTAGCCCAATTCACACTTGCCGTTTTTTTTTGCGAGTGCTTTTTTTTACTGAGCATTTTTTTCCGATTACTGCCCCAAAAAGGGCAGTAAAAAAAAGCTCAGTAAAAAAAACGTCGACGACAGCAAAGCTGCTGTCCATTGTCATCACAATAAATGAACGGCAAAATAGACAATCGTTAAATTTAACGCCTGAGCCGGGATGAATGTCTATGGGACTGAATTGAAGCGTACATACTCAGTGTTTTCTACCGCTGACGACTGACGATGAGAGACTGTGTTTGCGGAGGGTATATCATTAAAATCATAATAACTATATTCAAAAAAACTAAATTGCAAGTCATAAATGAGTTATTTTCCCAGGGAAGAAGGGGGCAATTGTGAAAAAAAGTAAGATAATTTGATTAGGAACTCTCCAGAAATTCAAGGAAGTTTGAAGTGTCAGGGGGTTGAGCCCAAATTAGCCCCTGTCTTCGACCCAGAAGAAATCAAAGTCTATCTACCATAAATAAAAAAATTATTTTCAGTCTAATTTGTGTGCTTTAATCTTTAGACCATTTTAACAAAACTTGGATTCATTTGTTTGGTAAAACACGGTAAGTATGTCTCGGACTTTTTTTTGGGAGGGGGGGTATAAAAAACATACAATTGTTTATGTACACTTTGTTAAGTTTTTATGAGTCGGATCATTTTTTTTTGGGGGGGGGGGGAGAGGGCTTGGCAGCCCACCCCTGCCTGGATACAGCCTTGAATAGACTTTTACCTGATCCATCTTGACAATTTGACAAGAACAAGAGAGAGTTCTCCAAAAGTATTCCAGGATACTTTAGGTCAAGAAGTATAAATTTAATCTTCACAAATTGAATTGTCAACCCGTGGAGCCGAATGGGGTGAACCTCCAATCCGTATTAAGTTTTGACTCCGTCTTGACATCAATCGACAGTGTGGTTGAATAAACCGTGGGAAGTGCCGTTTCTAGTGGATTAATGGATTTTCATGTTCACCTGATTGTCCAATGTCTGCTGATCTAGTGTTGTGATTAAATAAAAAAAACAAGTTTTTTTAACTGAAAGTAAGGAACGACGTTAAAACTTAAAACGAACAGAAATTATTCCGTATATGAAGGGGGCTGTCCCCTCCTCAACGCCTCGCTCTTTACGCTAAAGTTTTTTTATTGTTTAAAAAAATAGAGTTGTGAGAAAGTCAAACTTTAGCGTAAAGAGCGAGGCGTTGAGGAGGGGACAGCCCCTTCATATACGGAATAATTTCTGTTCGTTTTAAGTTTTAACGTCGTTCCTTACTTTCAGTTAAAAAAACTTGTTTTTTTTATTTAATTTTTGAACGTTTTTGAATTAATGCAGGTTTTGATTTTGGCTCACCGTACATGAATAATTAAAACCAAATTTGCATATTATATTTGGTTAAATGGCTTTCTCGAAACTTGTTTAATTTTATTTACGAACGTTTTTATTAGTAATAAATATACGTAACTTAGAATTAACTTACGTAACGAACTTCTATATTCATAAATTTTTAACACGTATATTAGGGGGTTCGCCCCCTAGTCAATACCCTGCTCTTTAAACTATAGTTCGAATTTTTTTTCCAGTTCTTTAAAAATGACCTCTTAATCACAATCAGTTGATCAGTTGAAAAACTTGTTTTTTTTATTTAATTCCTGATCTTTTTCTTTAATAATGCTGGGAAATCCGGCGCCCCCTTCATCGCAATGTCCCTTCCCCCCTGGCCACTTCCTTCATGGAAAGATCCGTCCAGAGGGCCCCCGAACCTCTCCTTCCCCCACCTACCAGAAAAAATCTCCTCTGAAAAAGTCTGTATACTTCCCAAGAACCAATACTATATGTTAACATTGAGTAAAGTTCATAACTTTCAGCCCTCCCCCTGGGAACTTTGGGGGATCAAGTCATCCTAAAAGACATTTTTATCATATTTTCGACCATGCTGAACAAAATGGCTATCTCAAAATTTTGATCGGGTGACTTTGGGAAAAAAATGAGCGTGGGAGGGGGCCTAGTTGCCCTCCATTTTTTTGGGTAACTTAAAAAGGGCACTAGAACTTTTAATTTCCGTTCCAATGAGCCCTCCCACTATATTCTAGGACCACTGGGTCGATACGATCACCCCTGGGGAAAAAAAAAAAACAAAACAAAAAAACAAACAAACAAACAACTAAACACGCATCCGTGATCTTTCTTCTGGCAAAAAATGCAAAATTCGACATTTTTGTAGATAGGAGCTTGAAACCTCTACAATAGGGTTCTCTTATACGCTGAATATGATGGTGTAATTTTAAATAAGGTTCTATAACTCTTAGGGGGTCTTTCCCCTTTTTTTTGAAAATCAGCCGATTTTTTTCAGGTGCGTAACTTTGGATGAGTTCCTCTAAACTTTATGAAAATTATTTATTGAAAATTAGCATTGAAATCTGATTCTTTTTATGTATCTATTGGTATAAATAATCCGTTTTCTAGAGTTACGGTTACCATTGAGCCGGGTCGCTCCTTAATTACAGTTCGTTACCACGAACTGTTTGATTCGCTCTCATTCTAGATAATTTTCGTGTAAGGCATGTGTGGTAACACTATAAAATATGATATTACTCTTACGGTAATTTTTTTTTTTTCACCTAACTACTAAAATTGTTCTCCCGCAATCAAAAAGAAAGATGTTAAACTATTAAAGATTGTATAACTTCCTGTTGAGATAAGGATGATGCAAATATTTGCTCTACCTAATTACAGGAGTTCCCAATCCGTTCTACTACGAAGCCTGTAGTTCGAACATGGCGGTTGATTTCCACTGAAGTTGCTATTTAAGTGGTCTGGAGTCATTTACAAATATAGGTCCCGAATTACATTGACTTTGTCAAGAGCTATCCTTCTCCAGAACCTTATCTAAGGTGGGGGGTTACCTGGTTTTAATCCCCCACCCGAAAATTTTGTCCGACTCTTACGAAAGTAACAAGATGTTATCAAAACTTTGTTGCGTTTTTATTTTTATTTTTTTTGCGTAATCCACCCCTCGTTCCCTGAACAGAAATCCTGGATACGGCCCTGTCATTCTCCCTTGTCATTCTGCAATCATTATTAAACAACACCTTTTGTACTGTTGGACAATATTCCATGTCGATCCTGATATATCGATATATCAGAGTAAATATCGAATATCAAAACCTCAATATCGATATCGAAAACGATATTTGAATTTTTTTGGCTATTTTCGGCTTTTTATGATTTCTACCAGTGAACATCCTGCAGAAAAGAGCCAACGTAGAAAATAGCTCCGGAAATATGCACAGCATATATACCTGTTGCACAGCATATATCCATAAGTTGGCATAGCCGGTTCTCATACTCAAAATATGTTTAGTTAGGGTGGACTTTCAAATGTTGCTGAAGATCTTCAAAGGACTTGGCTGTATAAATGCCTTTTACGCTAATAGGCCTTGCTCAGATAGCACCTATCACTGTTTTCGCATATCTGGATCCGCGTACGTTTCCCCTGACAATCTTCTTCAAGTTGAGTGTAAAATAGAGAGATATGGATGAGGCCTTTCTAGCTGCTGAATCTGTATCAATAAGATGCAAGTGCCATGACAGTCCCTATGATTCAGCTACGACAGAATCAAGTTAGTTTGTGGGTACTAGATAACGAAGTTTCAGTAGTCAATGCAATGCATACTTCGCCTGCAGCCGAATCTATAAAGGCTCTATAGATTTTCAATAGGGCGTCTTTAGTCCTAAGAAAAACTGCTCCATTTAAGTCCTGGAAGTCTTTTACTATGGGTCTCGGAAATATATATATGAGGTAATCTTGAAATTAGTGTCTATGCCCGCCACCAATGTCCTATCTGAGAGTGTTTTCCAAATCTGATCAGTTAACCAAACAGTTCGCGGTAACGACCAGTAAATAAGGAGCGAATCGGTCCTAGAAACGGAAACTCTAAAAAATGTGATTTTATAACAATATATACATCAAAAGAATTGGATTTTTATGGTTATTCCAAATTATACAGTTCATTAAGTTTAATGTACCCATCAGAAGCTACGAGCCTCCGAAAATATGTGAGATTTTCGAGAAGGGGATAAACACCGCCAAAAAGTCAAGGAACATTAAGGAGGCCCAATACGGTCCATCATTTTGATCAACAGTTTCTGTGAATCGATTGACGTGTGCTTTAATCAACCTACAATCGACCCTTCAATCTTGACCAAAGCTAATCTAACATACTGCTTTTTTAGAGAGAGAGAGAGAAATTTATTCTAAACAAACAAACAATTTAACATAAGTTTAACGGCCACCCCAAGAAGTAAAAACTTGTCCAAGGGGGTGGCACAAATACACTAACATAACAAAACAATAAAAAAAACGAAAAAAATAATAACCTATCTATATCACAGTCCCCAAACAGCACCAAAAACCTTAAACCTTAACATTTTAATTAAATTTTCAATAATATTAATAATAATCACCCCCACGAGCCATAAAAATTTAACAATATCATTATTTAAAAAAAAAAAAAAAAAATCATACTTACTAAAAAGCATCCCTTTAATTACTATCTTAAACGAAGAAATATCACCTATATTTTTTAATATTTTGATCAAGATGGTTCCAACTTCTGATCCCCCTGTGAAGCAAAGAAAACATCGATCGGGCCGAAACTACTAGTGGAATATTAATCTCTGCAGATGACCTAGTATCATAATCATGGACAGAAGATTTCAGGTTAGCCAAGCTATCAAAACACGGGAGGTTTATACCCCTCTGAATCCTAAAAATGAATAGAAGTGTATACAACTCCCGTAATCCGGAAGCTGGCAGTATCTTTACACGCTCATACACGTTTCGTACCGAATCCCGGGGTTGTAGGCCATCTAACAGCCGAACAGCGTTGTTTTTTAGAACTCGTATTGGCCGAGCAATAGAAGGAAATGTTCCAAGCCAAACGCTACTACAATACAATATATATGGATGGATAAGGGAATAATAAAGAAGGCGCATAACAAAAGGAGGAAAAAAATGCTTACGTTTTCTCATTATACCCAGTTTACGAGACACGGTTTTACAAACATAATGTACATGGCCCTTGAATGATAAAACATCATCAATACAAACCCCCAGGTACTTATAAGAACACACCCGCTTTAAAGCTCCATACTGTGTTGCAATATCCTGAAACCATGGATAAAAATCTGGCGAACGGGAAAAAATAACAAAATTAGTCTTACCCAGATTAATCTTTAATCTATTTACCCTCAACCTGGAATATAACCTTTCAATAGCATCTTTCATCGATGTCTGAAGTAATTCTTCTGTCTTCGCGGTACTAACAGCAGCTGTGTCATCAGCAAATAATGACACCGTCTCATTCCTGAGATTTTTGGCCATATCACTAGCATTAAAACAACAACTTGGGATACAATTAGGCATATCATTAATATACAATAAAAAAAGAATCGGACCAAGAATTGACCCCTGCGGGACACCACTAGTCCCTGGGCGGGCGCCTGACTGTATACAAGTCATCTCTACAAACTGGTACCGGTTACTAAGGAAACTCCGTATAAAGTCAAGAGCTTTACCTCGGATCCCATAGACCTCGTATTTTTCCAGGAGTAGGCCACGGTCAACTGTATCAAAAGTCTTCTGTAGGTCTAAAAACACTGCACCAACCAAACGTTTTATAATCCAAACGTTGCGCAATTATAATCCTTTTTCACTCAAATGTAATTACTATAGCTATTTACTGCATATATTGATCTTTACAGTACCACAGTAAATTAGATTGCAAAACTTACTAATGTGATGGTGCTCGTAAAACGTTCCAATTTTGTTATGAAATAAATGTTCTTTTACTTCACTGAGATTAGATTGCGAAACTTACTAATTTGATTATGTTCGAAAAAATATATGTTTTTAGATAGGTGTGATCACTTTGAACGCTGAATCAATACTGATTATGACCCTTTTAATTTTGATCAAAAGGGTTGAGGTATTCAAACTTTCCATCAATCACCGTCAACGCTTGACTCAAGCGAAAAACAGGTTCCTATAGGGTCAATCATGCTTGAGTCAATCGATTGACCAAAGCTTTTGATCAAAATTATTAATGCATAGGGCCTTCTTAAATGAAAAGTGTACCATCAGATTCAACATATCATGGAACCCAACTTAAAGGTTTTAACCTCCCATCTGTAAAAATGTGGAATTTTACATTTTTTGTCAGAAGGAAGATCACGGATGCCTGTTCATTTGTTGTTGTTGTTTTGTTTTTTTATACGCTAGGGTGATCATATCAAACCACCCATGGTCGAAGAATTTCGTTAAGAGGGCTCATTCGAACGAATTTTAAAAGTTGTAAGTAGAAGGGCCTTATTGACTCCCGTACGTACCACGTGGTTTATGGTTTTCTCAGTGAGAATGAAAAAACAGATGAAATTCTCACTTGAAAAACCCTGACTTGTGTCGCAATTCTGACTTGAGATTTGTATTTACAACTGATAAATTTAAAATTCATGGTATTACAAGTGAGAAATTGAAAAATTCATGGTTTTCCAAGTGAGAATTTGAAAAACAGGAACTTTCTCACTTGGAAAACCATAACCCACGTGGTCCTGTCACGAGTTTCTCACTTGGAAAACCATAAACCACGTGGTGCTGTCACGAGTCAGAACACCTGTGCTGTCGACCTCAATTCACATATCGTGAATATTCTGAATACAGCTCTTGTCATATGTCTTATGTTTTTTCTTTGATACTTTAACAAATCCACGTCCCAACTTCTGTAAACAAGGTTGGCTTAGTAGTAAATATTAATATTTTCCCCTTAAAATATTCTTAATCTATATTAATATCTTTTGTACTAAAAATGGAAAAATCTATTTAAGAAAGGCCAATTTTGCTGGCACATGTCTAAAATGTAGGACATAATCTTTCATAAAGAATGGCAAGATTACATCCAACTGCTTTATGCTTCCTTGGAGGAAGAGGGAGGTGCATTAGAAAAAGTTTGCCATCATTTTTATTGAAAGGGTTTTATTTTACCACAAAAACCCTCGTCCACTACAAAAACAAGTCATTTCAAGCTTCTATTCGTTCTGTTACATTTCCGTTAAGATATCTAGAAATCTGAATGATTGTCCATCTCAGTGGCAGATCCAAGGGGGGCGCGTGCCCCCCCCCCCCTAGCTTAGTCTATAGTAGTGTAATTTACTTAACGCAAGTTTGCGTTAATTAAACAGGCTCCTAACGCAAGTTTATCGGATCAACTTTTTTTGAACCCCCCCCCCCTTAAATTTTTTTTATCGGATCAACCTATTTTGCCCCACCCC
The DNA here is from genome assembly GCF_049724085.1 of Artemia sp. Qi Xiang Cuo. Taxonomy (NCBI): domain Eukaryota; kingdom Metazoa; phylum Arthropoda; class Branchiopoda; order Anostraca; family Artemiidae; genus Artemia; species Artemia sp. Qi Xiang Cuo. Next base: position 17,195,450 of record NC_142801.1, read on the forward strand.
CCCCCCCCCCATAAAAAAATTCTGGATCCGCCCCTGGTTCATCTTACATGTTGGTCAGTGTTTCCACTTCAGACTTTTTCAAATCCCTAAAAGACTGGTGGAATATCCCTAGAAATCCCCATTTTCAATAGCAAAATCCCTAAAGGTGTCCCCATTTTCTGACTTCTTTCCAAGTCACAAGCAAAGCCTCGTTATGCTGACTTTTAATAGCATTTGTTTAAGACGATTTATTTCGCCACTCAAGACCTTTTACCAAAATATCCTCTTTTTTGTTATCTTCATTTAATATAATGTTTTGTATTTATTGACAAGTTAAGTTCAGTTATGATTTATAGATTCCATTGCCAGATCTCAGATTCTGGACCACGTGAATATATTTTATTTATTTATTTTTCCTTCTCTATTACAATTTTTGCACCAACCTCGTTTTTATTTGAAGTGGTACGAAGGATGGGCATGAATTATCCAAAGGGTCGTTTTTGCAAGCATCATTTTTGTTTTGATTTTTTTTTTCATATTGAATTGTATTAGAGATAAAAATGTCTGAAAAAGGAAAAAGTTATCTGTCAACGGATCTGTCAAAAGGTGACTGAAAATGTGAGATTTAAGGATGGAAATTTGCTTAAAATGTACTTTGAGTAATACAGAAAAGGTAAAATATAAAACAGCAGGTAGGCATTTTTCACATTCGTGTAGTAGGGTGCAGTAAGGCGAAATAGATTAAGTAAGAGAAATAGATTTCAATTCTGTTTTCTGTTGCGAACGCCCAATCAAAGTGCTTAATTGGTTGCGTCAGTAGGTCGGTGGATACCACAGTTCATATAATTATCCAGTAAGCTTATCGCAGATCATTTCTGGTCTTCGTTCTCGGTACGAACAAAAAGCTCCTCCAATTTCTTTCTGCATTAGCGGGTTAGTCTGTTTCCGACAAAGTGCATTATTCGTAATAGCGGGTTTCCACTTGTTTCCGATTAGATCACAGTCTGACTTGTTTACCCGTGAAAAAATCTGATGCCGCCTATGTTTCTATCAGCAAAAACGTTCTCTGGAGCACTCGCACCTTGGTCCGGGTTTTTGTAATGGGTGAGATGGGGAAAGATCATACTGGATAATTATATGAACTGTGGTGGATACGGTGGTCAAAGTAAATAAATATTTATTTTATATGGTTATTTTTGTTACTTTGGGTTATATTGACACACTGCTTATCACACCAATGTGAAAACTCCATTAGTTGCCCCAGACTCAGAATAAGGTTATATTGATAATAAACAATCAAGAAGAATCAATTTTTAGTCAGAATCAGATTCAACACCGTCGTCCTTTTTTCCCGATGGTAGCTGAAGCCTTGAATCTTTTCTTGTGCAGCAGTAGGTGCTCATCTTCACGAATGCATGGAGCAAATTTCTTGGGCCCGCTTCATACCGTATTTTATTTTAAGAATTCGACGTAACGTTTCCGTTTTAAGCTTGTTCCGTCTGTCCGTCTTTATGATTTTCACTTCATTAAAATACCTTTCGGTGACTACGTTGGAGAAAGAAAGACAAAGTGCAAATGTAATTGGCGATTTTAGATTTGCGTATAGCTCGGTTCCGGAAGCGTTTTTTTTCCGGAAAAACCAAACGCCAGTAGGTAACCGCATCCATATTTTCAACATTGATGAGACTTTGCTTTACCCACTCCCGTTCGATTTGATCCCCTCCTATGATACTTTCCCATAAATTCGAACAAAGGGTTGGAGGAAATCAGACCGTAGTGACAGAGCTGATAAAGGGCTAATCATTTCTGCATATTTCTAAACCTCATCATGGAAACGAAATCTAGTTTGGACTGATAACACGTATTTGGTTTATGTCTTTCCGCATTAAACTCGTTAATTCAGTGACAAAGTTGATTAACTGTGACCTAACTTCTGGATTTGTCACCAGCCATCAGGTGAATTGAACTTTTTGACCCTTTATATTAATCAATCAAATGACTAAAGGACAACCAAAGGGCTTTAAGAGAGTGTGTCCTGAGTATAGATTAAGGGCAACAATCAATTGCCTGGTATGTAGTACTTGCAACTCTTCCATTCATGAGCAATGTGCGGGGATAGAACGTTCCCAGTGGAATAAGAACTGCTTTGATTGTTCCTCGAAACAAAACATCACCAAAAATCAAGAATATACCACCCCTAATTCTTCTAAAGCTAATGATACCACACGACGCCAATTGTCAGATATGAATTCTTCCTTAAAAGAAACCTTAAATAATATCAGGTTGTCCCCCTTGCCCCGCCTTGCCAAAGGGATGGTAAAGCTTTTATTGCAGCCCAAAGCGAGTGTCAGACTTCTCCCCTGCCTGTTTTAACCAGTGTTGCCAGTTGCCAGACTGATTTTCTGCTAGAAGCTAACGATGCCAGTACCCAGACGGATTTTGAATCTAATTGCGAGCCTTCTAATGATGCCTCCTGCCAGACGGAAAATTTTCCTTGTGGCAATTGGGATTCCAGCCCCCTATGTACCCTTCCTCCCTCTAAGTGCTGAAAAAAACTCGAGTTCATTACCAACGAAATTTCTACTTTCATTGATCTTAGGGGAAATATAATTAAGAACACACTTAAGTATGTGAATAGAAATCAACAAATCGCTAATTTGAAACCAACTGCAATTCAATCCAGAAGCAACAACTCCAAACACATGCATATTAATAAAGCAAGTGTCAACTCAACATTTGAAAAACAGGGATTATTGTGCTATAGCCAGGCGCAGTAAAACTTTTAATATGAAAATAGTTACAAGTTCCCAATCAACCCATAAGCGGAGCCCCCTTCATTCAATTAGCAAAATTAGCTCATCCTTTTTCCTTAATTAGCTCTTAAAGCTTTTTAAAATTAGCTCTTCCTTTTTTATCCCAAATCCAAGCGGCTTACTAAAAAAACTTCCACCTTTACCACCCAGGAGTTTACCCAGGTAAACTGAAAACCTCAACCAAACCGGAAGTTTACCCAGATAAACTGACAAGAGTGACCCAAGTTTAAAAGATGTGGCCCCTTTCTCTCAAAACCTCCTTGCTCAACCCAACCAGAAGTTTAATCCTACTTCTCAAACGAATCCCAGCCTTCATCCCGAAAAAGATGCCTCTCCTCTCCCAGATCCACGTTCCTCCCACCCCCCACTGTCTCCCACAATTAACAAACAGAAAAATTCCCTCTTTAGTAACCGTTTTACTTTCCCAAAGTTGCTTGTTACGAACACCGAAAGCCTGAATTTCGACAAAATGATCGAGCTAGAGGGCCTCTGTCAAGTACACAAAATTGATGTAATTGCCGTAACTGAGGTCCAAGCAGAGAACCCTGATTTATTGAAAATTAATAACTACTCCCAATTCATTTAACTTCGTCCTCATGATCACCCCCTAGGTAAAAAGGGAGGTGGAATACTATTATTTGTAAATAATTATGTCTTTCCTAAATTAATTCATACTCCCAACCTTTCAAATTACGATGACATCATTTGGGTAATTGTAAGACCCAAAGTTTTATCCCGTCCCTTTAATTTGATTGTGGTTTGCTGCTTCTATTATTCCCCAAATCAAAACGCTCCACAAAGACAGCGATTCTACTAATAACTGCATAGTAGTGCAGACTTTGTCCTATGCAAATTCCTGAAAGCCGGTATTTTCTTGGTAGGTGATGCTAATGATCTAAAGTTAAATTCCCTTTGTAGTTCCCTAAACTTAAAACAAATAGTAAAAATACCAACAACAAAAGGAAATTCTACCCTTGATCTGATTTGCACCAAGATGCAGGCTTTCTATGCCCCTCCTGTACCCTTGCCCCCGTTAGGAGGAAGTTACCATTTTTGTTTATTAATGAAGCCTCTCAACAGCTTTAATCATACTTTTTCTGTGACTGAGTTCTCTTATCGCCCAATTTCCAATGATGGCCTTTACACATTTGGATCTTGGATTACCAATAAAAACTGACTGGTTCTCAAAGGAAAAAATTACATTAATTTTAAAGTCTCTGAATTCCAAAATCTGATTAAAATAAAATACAAAGTCCTTCCCTGTGAAAAAAGTAAAAACATGTTCTAATGACAAACCATGCATTACTAGCCAATTGAAAAAAACTAATTAGATTTGAATTGAATCTACTAAAGAGTGGTAAAAAATCCGAAGTAAACTCACTGCGTAAACATGTAAAAAAAGAAATACGTAAATATGCTTCTTCATATTACAAATGCAAATTCCAGGATATATTTTCTACAAAGCCAAAACAATGGTATAATAGAATAAAGAAAATTTGTGGGAAAACACGTAGTAATATAGATTTCCAAGAAGACCCTTCAGTTACAGCCAATGATCTGAACAGGTTTCTTTCTTCCATAGTTCAGAACCTCCCTCCCCTTTCTTTTGACACTCCTTATGATTTGTGCTCTCTCAATTTTCCCGTTATTTCACCCTCGGATGTAGAGGCAAAAATGAAGAACAATAAAAAGTGTAGTACATGTCCACTAGACATCCTTATTGTACTACTTAAAGCCTTTGCCGACAATCTCTTAGAGCCTTTGTCCTTACTTTTAATGAAATTATCTCTGCTGGTAAATTTCCAAATTGTTGGAAATTGGGTTTTATTGCTCCCAGAAAAAAGCAAGGTAACAATCAAGATTTTGTTGGTGTCCGTCCCATTACTCTTACTCCATTTTTTTCGAAATTATATGGAAGCTTTTTAGCTGTGTGGTTGAAAATAAAGATAATCTCAAATGTTGACCAAAGACAATTCGGAAACATACGCTCTACATCTATTACCCACTATCTTGTTCCCCTTATGGACACAATATGTAACACACTCGAAAAACCCAATACCTGGCTCAGTGTTATCGCTGTTGACTTGCAAAAAGCTTTTGATTTAATCAACCACTATATACTGTTAGAAAAGCTATCTAATGACTTTCAAGTTGACCCTTATTTAATTAGAATAATTGCGTCTTTCCTCTCTAACAGAACACAAGGCGTAAAATATCTGAATGTATATTCTGATATCCTCCCAATTAAAAATGGTGTACCTCAGGGAACCCGCTTAGGCTCAATTTCATGTCCTACAACGATAAATGGCCTTGTTGTTTATTTTCCGGATAGATGGAAAATCGTTGGTGATCTAACCGTCTCACAGACAAGTTTCAAAAATTCCAAAAGCAACCCAATGGACATCTTGGAATCGATATCAGCCCAAGCTCTTATTGATGATATGAAAATCAACTATTTAAAGTCAACTGTTCTCACTATTAATTTCCTTAAAACTCCCCCTTCTTTCTCCTGTTCAATCCCTCCTGATATGTCTGTTACCATTATGAAATTACCGGGCATTACCATCTCAAGCGACTTGAGTGGGATTGTCATATTAATGACATATTAAAACGTGTAAATGCCGCATTTTCCCTCCTCAAACTCCTTAAAAAATTTAAATACCCTAAATCGCACTGTTTGAGGATTTTCCTGTCATTTGTACGCCGAATCCTTGAGTGCGCATGTCCTGTTTGGCATCCTGGCATTTCCATTGAATTGTCGGACAGAATAGAAACAGTCCAAAAAAGGTGCCTAAGAATTATCTTCAATAAGGGTAAAGCACTTTATATTTCCCTTCTTAGGAGAGCTAATCTTGTCACCCTTAAGGAAAGGAGAGCAAATATTACCTTGCATTTTGCTAACAATGCCCTTTATAACCCTCGGAAACCTCCCCTTTTCCCTGTTCAATATTCACCCCTTCGACCCCGCCTCCTGCGTTCTGTGTCAACAAAAACCCCCCTTCTTGCCCCAATAACAGTTTGCACTGAAAGATATAGAAGAACTTGTATTTCTTACATAGTTGACATTTTCAACCAGTCACTCTCCGCTGCCCCCCCCCCCCCCACTCCCTCTTTACCTCATATTTATTAATTTTGATGCCCATTTTGCAAATTTGTAGGTTTTATATTTATGTTTGTTAGTCACCAACTAACTTATGTTTTTGTTTTAATTTTGCTCTATCCCCTTCTTAATTTTACGATTTTTCGTTTTTTTTTTGCATTTTTGCTGGCTTGACATTGGCCTTCTAATTTTATGAGTTTATTTTTTTTATACAATTTTTTCGTATTTGACACTGGCCCTTTTATAATTTTCTGTTGTTGTTTGATTGTTTGTTTTTATTGTTATTTTTTCGCTTTATTTGACGCTAAAGTGCGAATTCGGCCCTTTTGGGTGTGTGATAGCCATTTTTCAGAAATATATCTTATCTTATCTGCTGCACAGCTTCAATGTAAAGAGATTGTCCAGCTCTGAGGATCTTTTCAATTGCGTCATGGGACACACCTGGATCTGATTTACTGTCAAGACTGAGTCCTGCCCATTTGGACCTAAATAAATACTTTCGAGGGGAAAGTAAACACTTGGGTCGTTCACATTAAGTTGAAATGCATTCGTTGACTTCACATAGTCCTTCTTCATGAAGCTCATAGACAGTTCCTTGATAAGAGATTCAGTCTCTAGTTTCAGGCGATAAAACAGTAGTTTGTCAGCTTTAAAAGCTACATAAAATTCAGTAAGCAACCCAATACAAAGGCAACAAATTCAAACCTGCACTTCATGACTGGACTCAGATTTGTGTATACAAGCTCATTGAACTTTGTTGAACCATCAACAAAGCTCAATTTCAGTACAATTTCAACTGAAAGTACAATTTCGTCTAGTACAATTTCAACTGAAAGGTCATCATTGCAAAATATTACTCCAACTGCTATAAGTATTTTAGAAGATACATCAGCGGACTCAACAATAATAACAGAAAAGAAGCGACCTCGTCAGACTTTAATCAAACGATCTTCATAAAAACCACTTAGTCCTGTTCGTGTAACGTTGGTAGCTTTCTGTTTCTTGACCTGCACATTGTTGACTACGTCCTTTGAAGGTAATCGTAGGCAGCGCAAACGCGCTGCGTAAGTAAAGAACGATGTTGACACAATGTGTATTTTTTTCCCCATAGACCAGGGCACTTCGTATCGAAGGAGTTGTCGTAGAAACTTCGAAAAGGGTTCTTTCGATTGTAAATTGGAGTGGTTAGTGCCCTTTTTAATAGTCGAAAGTAATTGGAAGGCAACTAACACCCCTTCCACGCCCACTATTTCCCCAAACACATCCAATCAAAATTTCGGGACAGCCATTTTGTTCGGCGTAGTTGATTTCCAGATAGAAATTATGTTTTTGAGGAAAAAACTCCCCCAAAACCCTCAGGGCAAGTTATGCCCTGGAGGTATATAAGAACGATGTTGGCACAATATATTATTTTTTTCCCCTTTAGACCAGGGCCCTTCGCATCGAAGAATTTGTCGTATAAACGTCGAAAAGGACTCATTCAATTGGATAGTGGAGTGGCTAGTGCCCTTTTTTATAGTCGAGAGTGGTTTGATGGCATCTAACACCCCGTCCACGACCACCATTTCCCCAGACATATCCAATCAAAGCTTTGAGATATCCAATTTGTTCAGCGCAGTTGATTTACAGATAGAAAATACTTTTTAGAGGAGGATAGTCCCCCAAAGCCCTCAGGGCAAGGTTATAAAGTTGTGCCCTGGGGGCATATAAGAGCGATGTTGGCATAATGTATTATTTTTTTTTTCTTTAGACCAGGGCCCTTCGTATCAAAGACGTTGTCGTAGAAACTTCGAACAGGATTCATTAAATTGGAAATTGGATTGGCTTGTGACCTTTTAATAAACGAAAGTGATTGGAAGGCAACTAACACCCCTTCCACGCCCACCATTTCCCGAAAAACATCCAATCAAAACTTTGAGATTGTCATTTTGTTCAGCGTAGTTGATTTCCAGATAAAACGCTAATTTTTTTGGGCATCACACTCCCCCATAGCCCTCAGGGCAAAGGTTGTAAGTTATGCCCTTGGGGCATATAAGGTACTTATAGAAAAAGTTGTCTTAGAAACTTCAAAAAAGGCTTATTCGATTGGAAATTCAAAGGACTAGTGCCCTATATAATAGTCGAAAGTGATTGGAGGTCAAATAAGCCCCTCTGACGCCCAAAAAAGGTGCCTAAGAATTATCTTCAATAAGGGTAAAGTACTTTATATTTCCCTTCATTGGAGAGCTAATCTTGTCACCCTTAAGGAAAGGAGAGCAAAAATTACCTTGCGTTTTGCTAACAATGCCCTTCATAACCCTCGAATAACTCCCCTTTTCCCTGGTCAATATTCACCCCTTCGACCCCGCCTCCTGCGTTCTGTGTCAACAAAAATCCCCCTTCTTGCCCCAATAAGAGTTTACACTGAAAGATATAGAAGAACTTTTATTCCTTACATAGTTGAAATTTTCAACCAGTAATCTCCGCTGCCCCCCTCCCCCCCTCACTCCCTCTTTACCTCATATTTATTAATTTTGAGGCCCATTTTGCAAATTTGTAGGTTTTATATTTATGTTTGTTAGTCACCAACTAACTTGTGTTTTTGTTTTAATTTTGCTTTATCCCCTTGTTAATTTTACGAGTTTTCGTTTTTTTTGCATTTTTGTTGGCTTGACATTGCCCTTCTAATTTTATGAGTTTATTTTTTTTACAATTTTTTCGTATTTGACACTATCCCTCTTATAATTTTCTGTTGTTGTTTGATCGTTTGTTTTTGTTGTTATTTTTTCGCTTTATTTGACGCTAAAGTGCGAATTCGGCCCTTTTGGGCTTGTGATAGCCGTCTTGCAGTAAAATATTTTATCTTATCTGCTGCACACCTTCAACGTAAAGAGATTGTCCAGCTCTGAGGATCTTTTCAATTGTGTCATGGGATACACCTGGATCTGATTTACTGTCAAGAGAGAGTCCTGCCCATTTGGAGCTAAATAAATACTTTCGAGGGGAAAGTAAACACTTGGGTCGTTAATATTAAGTTGAAATACATTCCTTGACTTCATATAGTTCTTCTTCATGAAGCCCATAGACAGTTCCTTGATAAGAGATTCAGTCTCTAGTATCAGGTGCTAAAACAGTGGTTGGTCAGCTTGAAAAGCTACATTAAATTCAGTAAGCAATCTCAATGCAAAGGCAACAAATTCAAACATGCACTTCATGACTGGGCTGAGATTTGTATACACAAGCTCATTGAGCTTTGTTGGACCATCAAATAGTAGAAGTAACACGAAGCAACAAGATAAGCCATGTGGCAAGAGCATTTCACTATGACTACCCACGGGAAAACTTATTTCATCATGGACGGAATGCTTTGATTAGCTCCCATCATAGAATTTGTAGTTTCAATGCAAAACCCTATGAAAATAGCAGAGGGAAGTTTGTGTGTTTCTATTATGCACTTCTTCAACTTCTCAAATATCGCCCTGGCTGAAGATTCAGGACTCTCGATAACGTCAAGTACAATTTCAACTGACAGCTCATCATTGCAAAATATTACTCCAACTGCTATAAGTATTTTAGAAGATACATCAGCGGACTCAACAATAATAACAGAGAAGAAGCGACCTCGTCAGACTTTAATCAAACGATCTTCATAAAAACCACTTAGTCCTGTTCGTGTAACGTTGGTAGCTTTCTGATTCTTGACCTGCACATCATCGACTACTACCTTTGAAGGTAATCGTAGGCAGCGCAATCGCGCTGCCTACGATTACGATTTTGAGAAAGTAAAGAACGAGGTTGACTCAATGGGTTATTTTTTTCCCCATAGACCAGGGCACTTCGAATCGAAGGAGTTGTCGTAAAAACTTCTAAAAGGATTCATTCAATTGGACACTGGAGTGGCTTGTACCCTTTTTAATAGTCGATAGTGATTGGAAGGCAACTAACACCCCTTCCACACCCACTATTTCCCCAAACACATCCAATAAAAATTTTGAGATAGCCATTTTGTTCAGCGTAGTTGATGTCCAGATAGAAATTATGTTTTTGAGGAAAAAACTGCCCCAAAACCCTCAGGGCAAGGGTTTTAAGTTATGCCCTGGAGGTATATAAGAACGATTTTAGCACAATGTATTTTTTTTCCTTTAAACCAGGGCCCTTCGTATCGAAAAAGTTGTCGTAGAAACGTCGAAAAGGGCTCATTCAATTGGAAATTGGAGTAGCTTGTTCCCTTTTTAATAGTCGAAACTGATTGGAAGGCAACTAACACCCCTTCCACACCCACCATTACCACAAACACATCCAGTCAAAATTTTTAGATAGCCATTTTGTTCAGCGTAGTTTTTTTCCAGATAAAAATTATGTTTTAAAGGAGAATACTACCCCACAACCCTCAGGGCAAGGTTTTAAAGTTGTGCCCTGGGGGCATATAAGAACGATGTTGGCACAATGTATGATTTTCTTTCCTTTAAACCAGGGCCCTTCTTATTAAAGAAGTTGTCGTAGAAACTTCAAACAGGATTCATTAAATTGGAAATTGGAGTGGCTTGTGCCCTTTTAATAAACGAAAGTGATTGGAAGGCAACTAACACCCCTGCCACGCACACCATTTCCCGAAAAACATCCAATCAAAATTTTTAGATGGTGATTTTGTTCAGCGTAGTTGATTTCCAGATAAAATGTTATGTTTTTGAGCAGCACACTCCCCCAAAGCCCTCAGGGCAAGGGTTGTAAGTTGTGCCCTGGGGGCATATAAGGTACTTGTAAAAACTTCGTAGTCGTAGAAACTTCAAAAAAGGCTCATTCGATTGGAAATTCAAAGGACTAGTGCCCTATTTAATACTCGAAAGTGATTGGAGGGCAACTAAGCCCCTCTTACGCCCATCTTTCCCCAAACACGCCCAATCAAAATTTTGAGATAGCCATTTTGTTCAACGTAGTTGTATGCTCTGGAAATTAGATATTTGAGGATAACAACCCCCACAGCCCTCAGAACCAGGGATGTAAGTTATGCCCTGGGGGCATATAAGGTTTTTATAGAAAGCGTTGTCATAGAAACTTCAAAAAAGACTCATTTGAATGGAGATTGAAATAGCTAGTGCCCTTTTTAATAGTCAAAAGTGATTGGAAGGCACATTCAAACGCATCTAATAAAAACTTCGAGATAGCCATGTTTTCCACGCAGTTGAAAGTTCTGGAAATTATGCCTTTGAACAGGACACCTCCCCACAGTCTTCAAGGCAAATGATATGCCCTGGGGGCATATAAGCTTTTATTGAAATTTTTTTCGTAAAAACTTGAAAAAGGGCTCATTCGATTGGAAATTCAAAGGGCTAGTGTCCATTTTAACAGTCGAAAGTAATTTGACGGCAACAAACCCCCCTCTCACGCCCACCTTTTCCCCAAACACATCCAATCAAAATTTTTATATAGCCATGTTGTTCAACGTAGTTGAAAGTTTTGGAAATTAGATCTTTAAGGATGACAACCCCCCCACAGTACTCAGGGCAAGGGTTGTAAGTTATGTCCTGGGAGTATATAAGGTTTTATTGAAACCGTTATTGAAGAAACTTCAAAAAGGGCTCATTCAATTGGAAATTGAAAGGGTTAGTGGCCTTTTTAATAGTCAAAAGTAATTGAAGGGCAAAAAACCCCCCACTCACTCCCACCATTTCCCCAAACACGTCCAATAAAAATTTCGAGATATCTATTTCGTTCAACGTAGTTGAAAGTTCTGGAAATTAGGTCTTTTAGGATGATAACCCTATCAGAGCCCTTAGTGCAAGGGCCGTAAGTTATACCCTGGAGGCATATAAGGCTTATATAGAAAGCTGTTGTATAAATTTCAAAATGCGTTCATTCGATTGGAAATTGAAAGAGCTAGACCTTTTTAATGGTCGAAAGTGAGTGAAGAATAAATAACCCCCTTTCACACCCACCATTTCCCTAAACACTTTCAATCAAAGTTTAAAGATAGCCATTTTGTTCAACGTAGTGGAAGGTTCTTGAAATTATGTATTTTAGGATGAAGAACCTCCAGACGCCCCAGGGCAAAGGTTAATTTATGCCCTAGGGGCATATAAGGTTTTTATAGATAGTGTTGTCGTAAAAACTTCAAAAGGGGCTCATTCAATTGTAAATTGGGAGGGCTAGTGCCCTTTTTAATAGTCGAAAGTGATTGGAGGGTAACTAACCCCCTCTAAGGCCCATCATTCCCCCAAACACATCCAATCAAAAATTTCTGATAGCCATTTTGTTCAACGTAGTAGAAAGTTCTGGAAATTAGGTCTTTGATAATGACAACCCCCAGCCCTCAGGGCTTGTAAGTTATTCCCTGGGGACATATAAGGTTTATATTTAAAGCATTGTCGTAGAAACTGCAAAAGGGCTCATTTGATTGGAAATTCAAATTGTAAGTGCCTTTTAATAGTTGAAATTGATTGGAACACAACTAACACCCCTCTCATGCCCCCCATTTCCCCAATCACATCCAATCAAAATTTTGAGATAGTTATTCTGTTTAACGTAGTTGAAAAATCTGGAAATCAGGGTAATCACGGCCCTTAGGGTAAGGGTTGAAATTTATGCCCGGGGGCATATAAGGTGTTTATAGAAAGTGATGTCGTAGAAAATCAAAAAGGGCTTATTCGATTGGAAATTGAAAGGCCTAGTGCCCTTTTTAATAGTCGAAAGTAATTTAAAGGTTTGGCATTTTCAAACAGTTCGTGGTAACGAACTGTAAGTAAGGAGCGACCCGGCTCAATGGTAACCGAAACTCTAGAAAACGGGTTATTGATACAAATAGATACATCAAAAGAATAAGATTTCAATGCTGATTTCAAATATATAACTTTCATCAAGTTTAGAGCTACCCATCAAAAGTTACGCGCCTGAGAAAATTTGGCTGATTTTCAAAAAAAGGAGGAAAGACCCCCTAAAAGTTATAGAACCTTAATGAAAATCACACCATCATATTCAGCGTATCAGAGAACCCTACTGTAGAGGTTTCAAGCTCCTATCTACAAAAATGTGGATTTTTGCATTTTTTGCCAGAAGAAAGATCACGGATGCGTGTTTATTTGTTTGTTTGTTTATTTGTTTGTTTGTTGTTTTTTTTGTCCCAGGGGTGATCTTATCGACCCAGTAGTCCTAGAATATCGTGGGAGGGCTCATTGGAACGGAAATTAAAAGTTCTAGTGCCCTTTTTAAGTGACCAAAAAAAATGGAGGGCAACCAGGCCCCCTCCCACGCTCATTTTTTTCCCAAATTCACCCGATCAAAATTTTGAGATAGCCATTTTGTTCAGCATGGTCAAAAATATGATAAAAATGTCTTTTAGGATGACTTGATCCCCCAAAGTCCCCAGGGGGAGGGCTGAAAGTTATGAACTTTACTCAATGTTAACATATAGTATTGGTTATTGGGAAGTATACAGACTTTTTCAGAGGAGATTTTTTCTGGTAGGTGGGGGAAGGAGAGGGTCGGGGGCTATATGGAAGGATCTTTCCATGAAGGAAGTTTTCATGGGGGAAGGGACATTGCTATGAAGGGGGCGCCGGATTTCCCAGCATTATTAAAGAAAAAGATCAGGAATTAAATAAAAAAAACAAGTTTTTCAACTGATCAACTGATTGTGATTAAGAGGTCATTTTTAAAGAACTGGAAAAAAAATTCGAACTATAGTTTAAAGATCAGGGTATTGACTAGGGGGCGAACCCCCTAATATACGTGTTAAAAATTTATGAATATAGAAGTTCGTTACGTAAGTTAATTCTAAGTTACGTATATTTATTACTAATAAAAACGTTCGTAAATAAAATTAAACAAGTTTCGAGAAAGCCATTTAACCAAATATAATATGCAAATTTTGTTTTAATTATTCATGTACGGTGAGCCAAAATCAAAACCTGCATTAATTCAAAAACGTTCAAAAATTAAATAAAAAAAACAAGTTTTTTTAACTGAAAGTAAGGACCGACGTTAAAACTTAAAACGAACAGAAATTATTCCGTATATGAAGGGGGCTGTCCCCTCCTCAACGCCTCGCTCTTTACGCTAAAGTTTGACTTTCTCACAACTCTATTTTTTTAAACAATAAAAAAACTTTAGCGTAAAGAGCGAGGCGTTGAGGAGGGGACAGCCCCCTTCATATACGGAATAATTTCTGTTCGTTTTAAGTTTTAACGTCGTTCCTTACTTTCAGTTAAAAAAACTTGTTTTTTTTATTTAATTATAGTATAGATTGATGTGAGTACAATGTACATGTATTAATTTTTTTTTTGTCTAGACCAAGGCACCTCGTATCGAAGGAGTTGTCGAAGGAACTTCGAAAAGGTTTCATTTGATGGAAAGTAGAAAGGGCTGATGTCCGTTTTAATAGTCGAATGTGATTGGAGGGCAGCCAATCCCCCTCCCTCGCCTATCCCACCATTTGCCCATCATGTTTAAAAACTAAATGTTGTCTTAATATTAAATGAAAATGCACTGTGTTAATGCTAATTCCAAATAAAACATCTCAGCAGTATTCCAAGAACGACTGAGGGTAATATGTTCAAACTTTTGGGGGTACTTCTGCTCTTAAAATTTAACCAAATCAAAATAGCGTAAGAGTATCCAAGATATCAAAGAAAGTAGACATATTTTTTTGCAAATGGTATCAAGTTTTCCATTTCAGGTCAACTAGAGGAGGTACGAAACTAAATTAAACACTACTGTTTGTGTCCAGATTTTTAAAAGGGTGTACTTTGTTAAAAATTGCTGAAAATTTTTCTCCAGCATACAAATAGTAGAACAAACTTTAAGGTCTTAGAAAAAACGAAAAGATTTAAAGTATTATTTTTTCCCCTGAAAAGACTGCGTCAATATAAAATGAACAGAAATTAATTTAAAAAACTTTTTCCACAAAATTTGTTTTCCAAAGAAAAGTAAGGAACTCCATTAAACCAAAATGAGCAAAAATAAAATCAAATAATCTACCAGGCCTGAAACTACCAAAAATTCGCATCGATAAATAAATGAAACCAAAAACAAACAGAAATTACAATAAATAACCGAGTCAAACTCAAAACGAGCAGAATTTAACATGAGTTGGGCTCAAAATTTTGTGGAGCCTAGTTTCATTTTTTTCAGGTCTCTCTGATTTGGTCCTCTCGCCCGCCCCCTACCAGTATACCTTAGTAAAAATAAGAAACTACTTGCATGCTCCACAGCGACTAGAAATTACACCCCTTTCTACCTTATCGCCGTATTAACCACTTTGTGAAGTAGCCCTACCTAATTTTAAATCCAAGCAAAAGAAACAAAAGTTCTAATCCTTGAACCGATACGTCGTATACAGTACCTTCACTTGCCCCCCCCCTCCTTTTTTTCATTCCAAGAAAAAGCTGGTTATTATTTTTGGTAGTTGGATTTACTCTATTCCGAGCAATTTAAACCCCGAGACCTGACAAAGCCCAGTAAAATTGGATTACCCAAGGTGGCATTTTTTAACCATCCCTTTAATTTTGGGTGATTCATCCATGAATCAACGAACTTTTGGGAGTGTTGAATCTGAGTGGTAGAACTTTGTGAAGGTTCATATTTCCTCTGTGTTTTCTTCGGAGGAGTTGTATAACCTGAGGAGGGTAAAACACTAGAGTTTTTTAAA
Organism: Artemia sp. Qi Xiang Cuo; assembly: GCF_049724085.1. NCBI lineage: Eukaryota > Metazoa > Arthropoda > Branchiopoda > Anostraca > Artemiidae > Artemia > Artemia sp. Qi Xiang Cuo. Next base: position 17,210,964 of record NC_142801.1, read on the forward strand.
CTAAATAAAAGATATTTTTCATGCACTGTTAAAATTGGTGTAAATAGCAGTGTGACCCTACTACACCTGATTACACTAAAACTGACATATAAATTTAATATTTACTTATTTCGACTATTATATCCTTTATGACTAATCTCCCTTTGAGTAAAAGTTAGAAAGAATGAAAAGTCACCTTAAAAATAACTTATGTTTTTTTTTCAGCAGATCATTTGTTTGCTCATTTATGTTCACCAAGAGCGAGAGAAATGTATTAAAATGTGTTTCCAATATAATGGTAATCATGCAGATCATGTTATGTGAATAAATTAACTTTTTAATACTAGCGTTTTTTCTATTTATGGTGAGTCATGATCATGAGCCACCCAGAAAATACCTTCTGGAAACCCATCTGGTGGAAAATAACCCGTGCAAAATACCCCCCCCCCCCCAGGAAAATACCACCCCTAGGTGACTGGTAAGTTTTTCCGAAGTTTCTGTTACCATGGCGTGGGTAGATAAGGAATGGAATAGAGTCCCCCAAGAAGGGGGCCCCCCTCCTATACGAAAAAAGTATGCTCAGTCAGGGGTTTAATGTTACTCTTTACTTTCACAATAACAGCGCAGACCGTAGATATTCCCAGAAATCATAAGGGAGTAGATATCAATACCACATTTTTGATGCGTTTTTAAAAGTTTTTTTTGTAATCCCCCTCCCCCCCCTGAAAAAATAGCCTCCTCTAAACCGAAATCCTGGTTACGGCCTTGTGGATTGTATATCAATTTCAACCTCAACCTCCCCTCGTCTTTCTCTTTTAACTAATCCTGCATTTGTCTGAGGACTCAATGAGAGCTAGGATATTTTGGCATTAAAATGCACCCTTTGATGTATTCCCATGCCTTTCTAAATACAAAATAATCAGAAAACACCATTGTAGAAGTTTAAGTGTCTTTTTATTAAGGAATAAATCTCAGTATTATATATATATATATATATATATATATATATATATATATATATATATATATATATATATATATATATATATATATATATATATATATATATATATATATATATATATATATATATATATATATATATATATATATATATATATATATATATATATATATATATATATATATATATATACAATATTATATATATTTATTTATAATATTATGAAATCAATTACAGGGACACAAGAAAGCGTGGGCATTCGTTGTACTGTAGCCCAAAGGAGGGATGTCAGAGCTATTTGCGTTCTCTAAGGGCACTAGCTCCATATTTTACTGTCTTGATCTGTTTCATTAATAGCGTATATAAGGTAGTATCAAAATCTAAGATTATACAACACATATAATTATGAAAAGCAGCGTGGCCGAGCGGTCCAAGGCTCGCTGGTGTTAGTCACCAGTCTCTTCGGAGGTGCGGGTTTAGATCTTACCAATGGTATACGATTATGACGTCATTGATCAATCTTTAACATGAAATATGATGTTTTCCGTAAAAAAATGATTCTATTTTACAAATAATGTGTTTTAATTACAAAAGGTTTTTAACCCCATTAATTTCCTTTAAAATGAGCCATTGAACAACTCTACCGCTGCAACCCGGATACAGTTCGTTATCACGAACTGTTTCTTTTGATGTATCTATTTGTATCAAAATTTCGTTCTTTATATTTTCGGTTACTATTGAAATAAGTAGCTATTATCCGGATTGTAGCGGTAGCTAGCAGCCTGGTAAGAGACGATCACGTCCAATGTTAAGAAATATAAATATTCAATTTGATTTTGTTTACACTATCCAAGACTGTTTAAGACTCATATAGTTTTGCCATTTTTTTAACTCTGCCATTTTTTTCTAACTAATCGTGTTGGTTTGTTGTGAAAACATTCTATGGCTTATAGGTGAGTGGAAAACTGCACCTCAAACTTTTTGGAACATGCATTTTCTTACATGAAACACCAAAATATAATAAAATGTCAAGTTTCGGAGTGTTTCACCACTCGCAAGCAAGTGCCATTGGTATTTTTGAATCCGCATGGTCAATTTAGGGGGTAGAGGGTAGGCTAATTCTCGTAGCAACCCTATTCCGTCGTGGTATGATTCACACTTTCAACACCTGGCGTCCGGACTATCATATAATCTACCAAGCATACAACTACCCCAAATCAGTATAAATAAATAAATGAAACCCAAAAAGAACAAATATTAAAATAAATACTAGAGTCAATCTCAAAACGAGCAGAAATTAATATGAGTAGGGTTCAAAACCCTTATGCTTTCTAAAAGCCAGAATATAATTTGCACTTTACGGAAAAAAGTTCAAATGAATGTGCATTGTCAGTTTAGTATATATATGCTGATATTTATTCCTTAAAATCTCAATTAAAAAAAGAATTATTTTCAGTAAAGCGCCAATGACGCAGTAGGTTTTAGTCTTCTGCAGTGATACGATACCCAAAATCCTGTTTGTAGTTATTTTTATTAGATTCAAACTTGATTTGTATATTCAATTTAAGTTTTACTTCTTTTAAGATTTATTTATTCATTTACATTAATATACATTGTATTTTTGTTCGCATTGATTGTTATTTAGTTCCTGTTCGTTTTAAGTGTCATTTATACTTTAATAGCAAAATATTTGTTTTCGTTTAAAGCTTGATTTCAATCTAAGCATTACTCGCTTTAGGATCTATTTATTCATTTATATTATTGCTTGTTGTATGTTTTTTGCTATGATTGTTTATTTAATTTCTGTTCGTTCTGGGTTTTATATACTCTTTAATAGTAATTTCTGGTCGTTTTGAGTTTTAATTTTAAAAGGTATTTGAATCTCCTGAGCTTAAGTTTAAAATGGCCTTTACTTTTCTTTGAAAAACTTATTTTTCGGAAAGTTTTTTTAAATTAGTTTATATTAAAACGATTATTAGAGGAACTAAACATTGCATATATCCGGGTTGCAGTGGTAGCTAACAATCCGGGTTGCAGCGGTAGCTAGCACCCTAGTAAGAGACGATCATGTCCAATGTTAAGAAATATAAAAACCCTTAGCTCCTAAAAAAGGAGTCAGATCAAAATAAAAAGTACACCATTAGAATTGCCTTGTCCGAATCCCCTGCATAGGAAATGTTCTGTTCCTTGGCTTGAAAAGCAAGGGAAATATATTTGCTTGAAAATCAAGAAAAGTAGCAGCTACTACGACAATCCGCCTAAACGACATATTTTTTTTCGTTTTTTTTTTTTTTGTTTTCCAAAGACAGCTTGGCACTGGTGCATCGTAGAGAGTTGTTCAATGGCTCATTTTAAAGAAAATTAATTGGGTTAAAAATCTTTTGTAACTAAAATAAATTATTTCTAAAAGAGAATAAATTTTTCCACTAAAAACTGCATTTTTGATGTCTTTTCATACTGCAGTCTTTTCAAAGATATTTGATTTTTTTACATAAATCACAATCGTATACTTGCATCCGGGTTGCAGCGGTAGCTAGCAACCTAGTAAGAGACGATCACGTCCAATGTTAAGAAATATAAAAACCCATAGTTCTTAAAAAAAGAGTCAGATCAAAACAAAAAGTACACCATTAGAACCGCCTTGTCCGAAACCCCTGCATAGTAAAATTTCTGTCCCTTGGCTTGAACAGCAAGGGACATATATTGGCTTGAAAATCAAGAAAAGTGGCAGCTACTACAACATTCTGCCTAAACGGGATATTTTTTTCTTTTTTTCTTTTTTTTTCTTTTTTTGTATCCAGAGATAGCTTGGCACTGGAACATCGTAGAGGGTTGTTCAATAGCTCATTTTAAAGGAAATTAATTGGGTTAAAAATCTATAGTAACTAAAATAAATTATTTCTAAAAGAGAATAAATTTTTCCACCAAAAACTGCATTTTGATGTCTTTTCACACTGCAGTCTTTCAAACATAATCGTATACCAGCGGTATTATAATAAAGATCGAACTCTTCCCTATACTAACTTGCATAGGCAACTTCACTATAGTTAAGATTACAGTATTTATATTATACATCATTATAAATTATAAAAGGTTCAAATGTTCGAAGATTATAGAGTTAAAAATTTTCCCACACCGGGAATCGAACCCAGGCCTGTTAAGTGAAAGTTAACTATCCTAGGCACTAAACCATATGGGACCATTAAGAAGTATGATTTAAGAGCCATATGCATATTTTTATTTCACCATACCAATTATAATAAGGCCAAAACAAAATCGTCGACTTGCAACCTTACTTTTGACACATTAGTTAAATCTTCATCAGACTTAAAAAATGTTTTGCTAGTTTTACATGAAAGAACGAACCTTAGCCCATAGTAGCAGAAATAAGAATATCTAGGTTGCAGCGGTAGTTAGCAACCTAATACACAATCCGGGTTTAAGTGGTAGCTAGCAACCTAGTAAGAAACTTCAAATTAAAAGATGATCATTAGAAAAACAAACAATTGCTTATATTGGACTTAGTTAGCTGCCTGATTCTTTGAGTTTTTATAATATTATAATAAAGAACGACCTCTTGCCTATACTAAATTATATAGGCCACTTAACTATAGTATAGGTTAGTAAATCACTGAAATAACAAACCATTCCATACATTGGACTTAGTTAGCTACTTGATTGTTTGAGTTTCGTCTCTTACTTCTTAAAAGAAGAAAAAGCCGTAGGCTTTTTCCTGTTTGTATTTATAGTTAAAAAACGAACTCAAATCCAAAGAAACTGAACCCTGTGGTTCATTCATATTATCTTCATTATTTTAGCTAGAATGTAAATAAACAAGTTTCTTTTTTAAATTTTAAATTGAAAAGATAGTGCTTTTAATTTTTATAATAAAGAACGACCTCTTGCCTATACTAAATTTTATAACCCACTTAGTTATAGTATAGGTTAGTAATTCAACAGATAGCTTGGCACTGGAACATCATAGAGAGTTGTTCAATGGCTCATTTTAAAGAAATTACATTAAGAAACGAACTGTAGAGCATTGTATATGATCCAAGTTGCAGCGGTAGCTAGCAACCTAGTAAGAGACGATCACGTCCAATGTTAAGAAGTATAAAAACCCCTAACTCCTAGAAAAATAGTCAGATCAAAACAAAAAGTACACCATTAGAACCGCCTTGTCCAAAACCCCTATAAAGGAAACTTACCACCCTTTGGCTTGAATAACAAAGAAAATATATTGGCTTGAAAATCAAGAAAATTGACTTTAACTACGTTATTCTGCACAAACGGGATATTTTTTTCTTTCTTTTGTTTCCAGAGATAGCTTGGCACTGGAACATCGTAGAGAGTTGTTCAATGGCTCATTTTAAAGGAAATCTCTAGATCTAGCGCCTTTTGCACTTAATTTTTTTTATTAATTATTTTTCACGAAAAACTTAATTTTGTATATACAATATTGATCAATGACGTCATAGTCGTTGGATGTAGTACATAAAGGCTCGATCATCGAATTTAAGCTGAAACTAAGTAAAGGACAATTATGCCTCCATATATTCACAGTGATGTATAAGATTTCCCATTACATCTGTAAACTGTTCCACAGTTGCCGGTCCATACCTTGGAAGCTTTTCACTAAACATGCAACATTTCTTTTGGATATTACTATGAAGTTTTGCGAAAGCATCTCTAGCTGACTTTTCAACAAAATCTATTCTTTCAGAGATAATTTTAATCTTTAATTTTGAATATTTTTCGTAATCCCGGTAAAACATTCGTAAAATTTTTCTCAGTTTACAAAGATCAGCCTGTCCGTTCTTTGCAGCTTGTGTAAACTGCAAAAATATCCATGGTATCCGAGCAATAGTTTGAATATTTCAATACAAGCTGGAAAAATACCTTAAAATGTTAAAATTAGTTTTATTTTTGGTTAGGTTCTAACTACCCAATGTGGGATTGACTATGTATTTTCAGACCAAAAAATTACATTTTTTAATATATATTTTATTTTTCAGTTTATCCGGGTTGCAGCGGTAGCTAGCAACCTAGTAAGAGACGATCACGTCCAATGTTAAGAAATATAGAAACCCCTAACTCCTAAAAACAAAGTCAGATCAAAACAAAAAGTACACCGTTAGAACCGCCTTGTCCGAAACCCCTATAAAGGAAACTTACCGCCCTGCGGCTTGAATAACAAAGAAAATATATTGGCTTGATAATCAATATAATTGACTTTAACCACGTTATTCTCCACAAACGGGATATTTTTTTTCTTTCTTTCTTTTCCACAGATAGCTTGGCACTAGAACATCGTAGAGAGTTGTTCAATGGCTCATTTTAAAGGAAATCTCTAGATCTAGCGCTATTTGTACTTAATTTTTTTTTAATTAATTTTTTTTACGAAAAACTTAATTTTTTATATACAATATTAATCAATGACGTCATAGTCTTTGGATGTAGTTAGTACATAAAGTCTGGATCATCGAATTAAAGCTGAAACTAAGTAAAGAACAATTATGCCTCCATATATTCAAAGTGATCTATAAAATTTCCCATTACATCTATAAACTGTTCCACAGTTGTCGGTTCATACCTTGGAAGCTTTTCACTAAACATGCAACATTTCTTTTGGATATTACTATGAAGTTTTGCGAAAGCATCTCTAGCTGACTTTTCAACAAAATCCATTCTTTCAGAGATAATTTTAATCTTTAATTTTGAATATTTTTCGTAATCCCGGTAAAAAATCCGTAAAATTTTTCTAAATTTACTAAGATCAGCCAGCATTGTTGCCATGTTTTTGGACTTCTGAATATAATTTTTAATTTTGCCCTTATGCGTTCTTTGCAGCTTGTGTAAACTGCAAAATATCCATGGTATCCGAGCAATAGTTTGAATATTTCAATTCAAGCTAGAAAAATACCTGAAAATGTTAAAATTAGTTTTATTTTTAGTTAGGTTCTAACTACCCGATGTGGAATTTACTATGTATTTTCAGACCAAAAAATTCAATTTTTTAATATATTTCATTTTTCAGTTTAGAATCACTAAAGTTATTATGTAAACTGCAAAAATATTTATGATATATGAGCAATAATTTTAATCTTTTAATACAAACTAACAAAATACCTGAAAATTTAAAAATTAGTTTTATTTTTTGTTAGGTTATGGGTACATGATACAAGTCTTAAAAAGTTTCAATTAGATAATAATATTATTTCTTGTTTTGTAATAAGATGCGTTCTAATAGAGTTATACGTAATTTAAAAAAACATTACTATACAAAAAACAGAGACAACATCTTGAAAAGAGAAAAGCAAAGGTATTCAACCGACAAGGCGTATCGAGATGCGAAAATTGAGAGAGCCAAACAAAACAGCAAGGAGTGTTATGTTAATGATGAGGATTATAGACATGCAAAAATTGAGACAGCCAAACAAAAGAGCAAGGAACGGTATGATAACAATAAAGATTACCGAAACAAACATAAGAAAAAAGTTGCTACCAGAATAATGGGTAGATACTGGGGTGACAAAAGCTATAATGAAAAAATTAAATTCTCTGCGAGGTTGTACCGAAGAACGCATAAGGACAAAGGGAAAAATTACATTCAGAAATACAAGAAGATGGCAAAAATGAAGGCTGATCTTTGTAAATTGAGAAACATTTTACGCATGTTTTATCGGGATCATGAAAAGTATTCAAAATTACAGATTAAAATTCTCTTTGAAAAAGCGGATGCTGTTGAAATGTCGGCTAGAAATTCTTTGGCAAAGCTTCATAGTAATATCCAAAAGAAATGTTGTCAGTTTAACGAAAAGCTTCCAAGGTATGGATTGGCAACTGCGGAACAGTTTATAGATGCTATGGAAAATGTTCGACAACACAGTGAATATACGGAGGCGTACTTCTTAGAAAATTCGTATATTAATTTTGGAAGGAGCAATTGCAGTTTATGTAGCAGCAATAAAAATATATATACAAGCATACCTATCAACAGCGAAGGAAAAGCAATGTTTTTCAATTATGGCGAAAACGAGCCTGTTAGGGTTATTAGTAAATGTGTTTGTAAGACTAATGATTTAGAACAAATTCCTGGAACACCGACTCAAGAAAAGAGCATTTCTAACTGTGTTTTAAACAGTTCGTTTAGTTCTACTGAATATTTGGCAAAAAATTCTCTGTGTAGTAGAACAAACTGTCCTGAAAAGTACGAGAAAACTATTGAAAAATGCTCTAGAACTAGATCTGACAAGGAAATTATGATGGCTGAAGGCACCTATAACAATCTGAGTAAACATTCAAAACCAAAAATTGGGCAGCAGGTTACTTGGCAATGTCACCCTGATATCTGCAAGCTGTATCCGACGGATATTGAATTATGTCAATTAAAAGACGATCACTGAAATAACAAACCATTCCATACATTGGACTTAGTTAGTTACTTGATTGTTTGAGTTTCGTCTCTTACTATTTAAAAGAAGAAAAAGCCGTAGGCTTTTTCCTGTTTGTATTTATAGTTAAAAAACGAACTCAAGTCCAAAGAAACTGAACACTGTGGTTCATTCATATTATCTTCATTATTTTAGCTAGAATGTAAATAAACAAGTTTCTTTTTTACATTTTAAATTGAAAAGATAGTGCTTTTAATTCAACATATTAAAAGTTCTCCCCGACGGGGAATCGAACCCCCTTTTCCAGGTAACAAGTATAATATAGAACGACCTCTTTCCTATACTAAATTATATAAGTCACTTAACTATAGTATAGGCAAGTACAGTTATATTTTAGGTCAATATATTAAAATTTTCCATTATTAAAATACCATCTTGAAATGAGAAAAGCACAGGTATTCAACTGACTAGGCGTATCGAGAAGTAAAAATTGAGAGAGCAAAAAAACAGCAAGGACTGTCATAACAATGATGAAGTTTATAGATCTGCAAAAATTGAGGGAGAAAAACAAAATTTATAATAAAGAACAAAATCTTTCCCATACTAAATAAGCCTATACTAGTTAATGACATAGTAATCGCATGATTTGATTGATAGTTAAATTACAAATTAAATAAAATGATCCCGGGTGGCTTTCAACCACCAACCTTTTGGTTAAAGGTCAATTGTGCTTGCCACTTGGACTATGACATCATTAATTAATGTTTTAAAATTAACAATATGATAATCATAATACTTTTATCAATTGTCTTTTTATATTGCAGTCTTCTCAAAGATATTTGATTTATTAATTACATTGAAGAACGAACTTTAGTCCATAGTAACTGAAGTTATATTAAAACGCAATCATTAGGATATCATAAATAAGGTATTATAGTATAGTAAAGATCAACCTCTAGCCTATTTAAATTTTAAATTAAACGATTTTAATTTAACATAATAAAAGTTCTCCCCAACGGGGAGTCATAACTAAAACAAAATTTTTTTTAAAACAAAAAAATCCACTAAAAACGGCATTTTTGATGTCTTTTCATACTGCTGTGTTTTCAAACATATTTGGTTTTTGAAGCAATCAAACAGTTTATGGTAAATTTATGTTAAAATGTTATATCCCTTAGATAGCTTGGCATTGGAACATTGTAGAAATTTGTTCAATGCATCATTTTAAAGGAAATTAATGGGGTTAAAAACAAATTGTAATTAAAACAAATTATTTTTAAAATACAATCATTTTTTGGGAAAAACTGCATATTTCATGTTAAAGATTGATCAATGACGTCAACATATTATACCAGCGGTAAGATTTTAACCCACGCCTCCGAAGACACTGGTGGCAAACACCAGCGCCTTGGACCAATCAGCCCCGCTGCCTCTCATATACATTAAAAGATGATCATTAGAATAAAAAAGTAACCATTGTCTTGTCAAAAAAGCTTATCAACTTCTTCAGATTATGTTTTAAAATTAATTACCACACCAGGATTCGAACCCAAAAAGGTCGAATGTAATCCAACTATTCTATTAAACCACTAGACCAGATGGAATATGTATTAAAAGCTAATTAATTGTTTTATGTTATATTACAAGACGATCATTGGAATAACAAACAATTGGATACATTGGAATTAGTTAGCTACTTGATTGTTTGAGGTTAGTCTCTAACTAGTATACGTAATTTAAAAAAGCAGTACTACAAAAAAAACAGAAATAGCATCTTGAAAGAAAAAAGCAAAGGCATTCAACCGACAAGGCGTATCGAGATGCAAAAATTGATAGTGACAAACAGCGTTATTATAATGATGAAGTTTATAGACATGCAAAAATTGAGACAGCCAAACAAAAGAGCAAGTAAAGGTATGATAATGATAAAGATTACTGAAACAAAGATAAGAAAAAAATTGCTAATAGAATAATAGGTAGATACTAGGTGACAAAAGCTATAATAAAAAATTAAAACCTCTGCGTGGTTGCATCGAAGAACACATAAGGACAACGAGAAGAATTACATTCAGAAATACAGGAAGATGGCAAAAATGCTGGCTGATCTTCGTAAATTTAGAAAAAGTTTACGCATTTTTAACCAGGATCACAAAAAGCATTTGAAATTACAGATTCAAATTCTCTTTGAAAGAGTGGATGCTGTTAAAAAGTCGGCTAGAAATGCTCCGACAAAACTTAATAGTAATATCCAAAAGAAATGTTGTCAGTTTAATGAAAAGCTCCCAAGGTATGGATTGGCAACTGAGGAACAGTTTATAGATGCAATGGAAAATTCTACACAATACAGTGAATATACGGAGACGTACTTCTTAGAAAATTCCTATATTAATTTTGGAAGGAACAATTGCAGTTTATGCAGCAGCAATAAAAATATATATACAAGCATACCTATCAACAGCGAAGGAAAAGCAGTGTTTTTTAATTATGGTGAAAACGAACCTGTTAGGGTTATTAGTATATTTCTTTGTAAGACTAATGATTTAGAACAAATTCCTGGAACACCTCCTCAAGAAAAAAGTATTTCTAAATGTTTTTTAAACAGTTCTTTTAGTTCTACTGAATATTTGGCAAAAAATGCTAAATGAATATTTGGCCTGAAAAGTACAAGACAACTATTGAAAAATGCTCTGAAACTAGATATGACAAGGAAATTATGATGGCTGAGGTCACCTATAACAATCTGAGTAAACATTCAAAAACAAAAGTTTGGCAGCAGGTTACTTGGCAATGACATCCTGAAATCTGCAAGCTCTATCTTGAATTCTATTTGAAATCCTTGAAAATAATATAGCATTAAAATTTTGAAGTGACAAAGTGGTTACTTTCTACCTTGGCGGCTTGGATTATTGTGAAATCAATTACAGGGACACAACAAAGCATGGGCATTCGTTATACTGTGGCCCAAATGAGGGATGTCAGAGCTATTTTGTTCTCTAAGGGCACCAGCTCCACATTTTCCTGTCTTGACCTGTTTCATTAGTAGCGTATGCAAGGCAGTATCAAAATCTAATATTATACAACATATTAATCTACTAAAAGTCGACGGTTCGTAAAAGGACTAAGTCATTATTTTGAAGAAGTGTCAAGTAGACTCTATAGTAAAAGTCAACACGTCATCTACGGTGATAGCAATTACATCAAGTAATCCGGGTTGCAGTGGTAGCTAGCAACCTAGTAAGAGACGATCACGTCCAATGTTAAGAAATATATAAACCCATAGCTCCTAAAAAGGGAGTCAGATCAAAACAAAATCCGGGTTGCAGCGGTAGCTAGCAACCTAGTAAGAGACGATCACGTCCAATGTTAAGAAATATAAAAACCCATAGTTCTGAAAAAAAGAGTCAGATCAAAACAAAAAGTACACCATTAGAACCGCCTTGTCCGAAACCCCTGCATAGTAAAATTTCTGTCCCTTGGCTTGAACAGCAAGGGAAACATATTGGCTTGAAAATCAAGAAAAGTGGCAGCTACTACAACATTCTGCCTAAACGGGATATTTTTTTCTTTTTTTCTTTTTTTTTTCTTTTTTTGTATCCAGAGATAGCTTGGCACTGGAACATCGTAGAGGGTTGTTCAATACTGAATTTAATAGGCCACTTAACTATAGATTATAGGCTAGTACAGTTATATTTTTTTCAATATATTCAAATGTTCCATTAAAAGACGATCATTGGAATAGAAATTATATTAAAAAACGACCTCTTGCCTATGCTAAATTTTATAGGCCACCTAACTATAGGATAGGTTATTACATTAAGGAACGAATTGTAACCCATAGTAACTGAAGTATTAAACCAACCAGTTCGTGGTCATAATAAAGAGCTGTGTAATAGCTGATTTTAAAGGAAATTGCTTTATATAGAAAGTTTTTTGTAATTAATTACAGTAAAGAACAAAATTCCAGCCCATAGTAACTAAAACAAGATTATAATTAATGTTAAAGATTGATCAATGATGTTATAATCGTAGGATGTAGCCAGGTCGTCTCTTACTATTCCAATTAAGAAAAAAACATATACTTTTTCCTTTTTGTAATACAGTAAGGATTTTGGTATTTTACAATAAATAACAAACTTTTAGCCCATAGTTGCTAAAATAGGATTATGATTAATATTAAAGATTGATCAATGATGTCATCTGGGTTGCAGCGGTAGCTAGCAACCTAGTAAGATCCGGGTTGCAGCGGTAGCTAGCAACCTAGTAAGAGACGATCACGTCCAATGTTAAGAAATATAAAAACCCATAGTTCTTAAAAAAAAGAGTCAGATCAAAACAAAAAGTACACCATTAGAACCGCCTTGTCCGAAATCCCTGCATAGTAAAATTTCTGTCCCTTGGCTTGAACAGCAAGGGAAATATATTGGCTTGAAAATCAAGAAAAGTGGCAGCTACTACAATAGTCTGCCTAAACGGGATATTTTTTTCGTTTTCTCTTTTTTTTTTCTTTTTTTGTATCCAGAGATAGCTTGGCACTGGAACATCGTAGAGGGTTGTTCAATAGCTCATTTTAAAGGAAATTAATTGGGTTAAAAATCTATAGTAACTAAAATAAATTATTTCTAAAAGAGAATAAATTTTTCCACCAAAAACTGCATTTTGATGTCTTTTCACACTGCAGTCTTTCAAACATAATCGTATACCAGCGGTAAGAATTGAACCCACGCCTCTGAAGAGACTGGAGGCTAACACCAGTGCCTAGGACCACTCGGCCAGGCTGCCTCTCATAAATAAATATATATGTGAATTTGGGTTGCAGCAGTAGCTAGCAACCTAGTAATAGACGATCAGTCCAATGCTAAGAAATATAAAAACCCAAAACTCCTAAAAATAGTATAATAAAGAACGACCTCTTGCCTATACTAAATTTTATACGCTACTTAATTATAGTATAGATTAGTAATTCAACAGATAGCATGGCACTGGAACATCGTAGAGAGTTGTTCAATGGCTCATTTTAAAGGAAATTAATTGGGTTAAAAACCTTTTGTAATTAAAACAAATTATTTTTATTACATTAAGAAATTTTAATTATGTTCCTTAAGAAATCATCATAAGTAAAAATTTCCCGTACGGAAATTGAACTCAAGCCTGCTGGGTGACAGCTATCCCAACCTCTAGACCATATAGGATATATTAAAATATCCGATTAATGAAGTTTATGTTAAAGAACAAATTATAAACATAATTAGCTGCCTGATTATTTGAGGATCGTCTCTTACTATTCCAAAGAAGAAAAAGCCGTAGGCTTTTTCCTGTTTGTAATTTATTTTATAATAAAGGATGAACTTCAGGCTTTACTAACTGAAAAGTTTAGTATTTTTATATAGTAAAGAACGAGCTCTAAATGATAGTTGTAGCTATAGCTGCAATCAAGTGAAAGACAAACCGAAGCATATAGTAACTAAAAGTTTTAAATATGTTTTGGAAAATCATAATTGCTATAGATGGCAAAACCTAGTGAAAGGCGAACCAGAGCCCATAGTATCTAAAAATTGAAAAAACGCGCTTTGAAAACACGCTTTGAAAACATTAAAAGACGATCATTGGAATAACAAACCATTGCATACATTGGACCTAATTAGCTACTTGATTGTTTGACGTTCGTCTCTTTCAAAGATTACAATAAGGAACGAACTGTAACCCATTGTAACTTAAGTGATGGTCATAATTATCCGGGTTGCAGCGGTAGCTAGCAACCTAGTAAGAGACGATCACGTCCAATGTTAAGAAATATAAAAACCCATAGTTCCTAACAAAGGAGTCAAATCAAAACAAAAAGTACACCATTGGAACCGCCTTGTCCAAAACCCCTGTATAGGAAACTTTCTGTCCCTTGGCTTGAACAGCAAGGGAAATATATTGGCTTGAAAATCAAGAAAATTGACTTTAACCACGTTATTCTCCCCAAACGGGATATTTTTTTCTTTTTCTTTTTTTTTCTTTTCCACAGATAGCTTAGCACTGGAACATCGTAGAGGGTTGTTCAATAGCTCATTTTAAAGGAAATTAATTGGGTTAAAAATCTATAGTAACTAAAATAAATTATTTCTAAAAGAGAATAAATTTTTCCACCAAAAACTGCATTTTTGATGTCTTTTCACACTGCAGTCCAGTGCCTTGGACCACTCGGCCAGGCTGCCTCTCATAAATAAATATATATGTGAATTTGGGTTGCAGCAGTAGCTAGCAACCTAGTAAGAGACAATCAGTCCCATTCTAAGAAATATAACAAAACTCCTAAAAATAGAGTAAGATCAAAACGAAAGTACATCATTGAAACTACCTTGTCTGAAACCCTACTAGATAAATAATGAATGTCGTCATAGCTTTATATTAGATTAGAGCTATGACGTGAATAGAAAAACACGAAATTATATTGTTGTTTCTGAAGACGTCATGAAATAATATCATTGCGCTATGACGTCAATAAAATCATTACGCTGTGACGTCATAATTACTACTTAAGAACAACAAAGATGTAAATTTTCTCAGTCTTGATTAGAATAATGGTTAGATCGAAGCAAGCTATACGCAATTTGAAAAAACAGTACTACACAAACAACAGAGATATTATCTTGAAAAGTTATAATAAAGAACGAACTCTTTCCTATACTAAATAAGCCTATACTAGTTAATGATATAGCAATGATCCGGGTTGCGGTGGATCATAGCTGCAATGATCATAGCTGCAATGATCATAGCTGCAGTGGATCATAGCTGCATGGATAGCTCCAAGCTATCTGAATTGCAGCAATATCCGGTTTGCAGTGGTATCCGGGTTGCAGCGGTAGCTAGCAACCTAGTAAGAGACGATCATGTCCAATTTTAAGAAATATAAAAACCCCTGACTCCTGAGAAAAGAGTCAGATCAAAACAAAAATTACACCATTAGAACCACCTTGTCCAAAACCTCTATTAAGGAAACTTATCACTCTTTGGCTTGAATAACAAAGAAAATATATTGGCTTGAAAATCAAGAAAATTGACTTTAAGCACGTTATTCTCCACAAACGGGATATTATTTTCTTTCCGCTTGATTTTCCTCCTCAACTAACTGGGCACTGGAAAATCATAGAGAGCTGCATAATAGCTCATTTTAAAGGAAATTGCAACATCTAGTCACTTTTGTAATTAAAAATAAAATACTTTTTAAAGTAGAATCAATTTTGTCAAAAAAATTGCATTTTTGATGTATTTTCATACTGCTTATAATAAAGATCGAACTCTTCCCTATACTAATTATATTTTTACATTAAATCCGGGTTGCAGCGGTAGCTAGCAACCTAGTAAGAGACGATCACGTCCAATGTTAAGAAATATAAAAACCCCTAACTCCTAGAAAAAAAGTCAGATCAAAACAAAAAGTACACCATTAGAACAGCCTTGTCCGAAACCCCTATAAAGGAAACTTACCACCCTTTGGCTTGAATAACAAAGAAAATATATTGGCTTGAAAATCAAGAAAATTGACTTTAACCACGTTATTCTGCACAAACGGGATATTTTTTTCTTTCTTTTGTTTCCAGAGATAGCTTTTCACTGGAACATCGTAGAGAGTTGTTCAATGGCTCATTTTAAAGGAAATCTCTAGATCTAGCACCTTTTGCACTTGATTTTTTTATTAATTATTTTTCACGAAAAACTTCATTTTGTATATACAATATTGATCAATGACGTCATAGTCGTTGGATGTAGTACATAAAGGCTTGATCATCGAATTTAAGCTGAAACTAAGTAAAGGACAATTATGCCTCCATATATTCCCAGTGATGTATAAGATTTCCCATTACATCTGTAAACTGTTCCACAGTTGCCGGTCCATATTACATAAAGGACGAATATAGCTCATCATAAATGGTGTTTTTCAATTATCGGGGTTCCAGCGGTAGCTAGCAACCTAGTCTGGGTTGCATTAAAATAAGGAACGAACTGTAATCCTTAGTAACTGAAGTATTAAATCAAACAGTTCTAGGTCATAATAAAGAGCTGTGTAATGGCTCATTTTAAGAAAGTTTCTGTATATAGAAACCTTCTTTAATTAACAAAAATAATTATTATTATAAAATAAATTGTTACGATATGGTAGAGAACTAACTCTAGGCCATAGTAACTAATTTAATTTTAAAAAGAAAGAATTACGGCAGAAACCAAAATGGTAGCATAAGTAAGCTACATTTCATAAGAACCGTCAACCGAGATTTGAACTCAGATCACAGAATTCAAAGTCGTATACATTTAAGAACGAACTTTAGTCCATAAAAACTGAAGTATTATAAGGAATCATCATATAGATGAGAAATTTTCCTTAAGATATCATCATAGGTAAAAATTTCCCATACTGGGATTCCAACTCAGGCAAACTAGGTAAAAGTCAGCTACCCTAACCAGTAGACCATATAAAATGTATTAAGTATCTTATTAATGAAGCTAAAGTTAAAGATCCGGGTTGCAGCGGTAGCTAGCAACCTAGTAAGAGACGATCACGTCCAATGTTAAGAAATATAAAAACCCATAGTTCCTAAAAAAGGAGTCAGATCAAAACAAAAAGTACACCATTAGAACCGCCTTGTCCGAAACCCCTTTATAGGAAACTTTCTGTCCCTTGGCTTGAACAGAAAGGGAAATATATTGGCTTGAAAATCAAGAAAAGTGGCAGCTACTACAACATTCTTCCTAAACGGGAAATTTTTTTCTTTTTTTTTTCTTTGTTTCCAGAGATAGCTTGACACTGGAACATCGTAGAGGGTTGTTCAATAGCTCATTTTAAAGGAAATTAATTGGGCTAAAAACCTTTTGTAACTAAAATAAATATTTTCTAAAAGAGAATAAATTTTTTCACCAAAAACTGCATTTTCGATGTCTTTTCACACTGCAGTCTTTCAAACATAATCGTATACCAGCGGTAAGATTTGAACCCACGCCTCCGAAGAGACTGGTGGCTAACACCAGTGCCTTGGACCACTCGGCCAGGTTGCCTCTCATAAATAATATATATGTGAATCCGGGTTGCAGCAGTAGCTAGCAATCTAGTAAGAGACGATCAGTCCAATGCTAAGAAATATAACAAAACTCCTAAAAATAGAGTCAGATCAAAACAAAAGTACATCATTAGAATTACCTTGTCTGAAATCCTACTAGATAATTGCAGTAAAGAACAATCTCTCGCCCATAGTAACTTATATAGAGTGGTTTTACCGGGTTGCAGCGGTAGCTAGCAACCTAGTAGGAGAAGATCACGTCCAATGTTAAGAAATATAAAAACCCATAGCTCCTAAGAAAAGGAGTCATATCAAAACAAAAAATACGCCATTAGAGCCGCCTTGTCCGAAACCCCTGTATAGGAAACTTTCTGTCCCTTGGCTTGATTACATTAAAAGACGATCGTTTGAATATATAGTAAAGAACAAACTCAACCCAAAAGATACTGAACCCTGTGATTCATTAATATTATCTTTATTAACCCCTGTAAAGGAAACATTCTTTCCCTTGGCTAGAACAGCAAGGGATATATATTGGCTTGAAAATTTACCGTAAAGAACGATATCTCGCCCATAGTAACTGATATACGGTTGTTTTTCCGGGTTGCAGTGGTAGCTAGCAAACTAGTAAGAGACAATCACGTCCAATATTAAGAAATATAAAAAACCCATAGCTCCTAAAAAGAAGTTAGATAAAAAAAAAAGTTCACCATTAGAACCGCCTTGTCCAAAACCCCTGTATAGGAAACTTTCTGTCCCTTGGCCTTAACAGCAAAGGATCCGGGTTGCAGCAGTAGCTAGAAAGCTAGTAAGAGACGATCACGTCCAATGTTAAGAAATATAAAAACCCATAGTTCCTAAAAAAGAGTCAGATAAAAACAAAAAGTACACCATTAGAAATGCCTTGTCCGAATCCTCTGTCTAGGAAACTTTCTGTCCCTTGGCTTGAACAGCAAGCGAAATATATTGGCTTGAAAATCAAGAAAAGTGGCATTTACTACAGCGTTCTGCCTAAACGGCATATTTTTTTTCTTTCTTTTCCACAGATAGCTTGGCACTGGAAGATTCTAGAGAGTTGTTCAATGGCCTAGTTCAAAGGAAATTAATGGGGTTAAAATTAAAGCAAATTAAAGCAAATTTTGTAATTAAAGCAAATTATTTTAAAAATAGAATACTTTTTGCTACATTTACAGTAAAGAACGATATCTCGCCCATAGTAACTGATATATGGTGGTTCCATGGATAGTTACATAAATGACCGATATAGCTCATCATAAATGGTGTTTGTCAATTATCCGGGTTGCAGCGGCAGCTAGTAAGCTAATATGAGACGATCAAACCCCATAGTAAAAACTAAAGTAACCCTTAACTCCTGAAAAAACATTCAGATCAAAACAAGAAGTACACTATTAGAACCGCCTTGTCCAAAACTTCTAAATAGCAAACTTACCGTCATTTGGCTTAAATTACCGTCCTTTGTCTTAAATAACAAAGAAAATATATTGGCTTGATCCGCGTTGCAGCGGTAGCTAGTAACCTAGTAAGAGACGATTACGTGCAATCTTAAGAAATATAAAAACCGCTAAATCCTAAAAAAAGAGTCAGGTCAAAACAAAAAGTACACCATTAGAACCACCTTGTCCGAAAACCCTGTATAGGAAACTTTCTGTCCCTTGGCGTGAACAGCAAGGGAAATATATTGGCTTGAAAATCAAGAAAAGTGGCAGCTACTACAACATTCTGCGTAAACGGGATATTTTTTTTCTTCTTCTTCTTTTCCACAGATAGCTTGGTACTGGAACATCGTAGAAAGTTGTTCAATGGCTCATTTTAAAGGAAATTAATTGGGTTAAAAATGTTTTTTAATTAAAATAAATTATTTCCAAAAGAGAATAAATTTTTCAATTAAAAACTGCATTTTTGATGTCTTTTCATACTGCAGTCTTTTCAAAGATGTTTGATTTTTGGACATAAATCATAATCGTATACCAGCGGTAAGATTTGAACCCACGCCTCCGAAGAGACTGGTGGCTAACACCAGTGCCTTGGACCACTCGACCAATCTGCCTCTCATAACTATATATGTGAATTTGGGTTGCAGCAGTAGCTAGCAGCCTAGTAAGTGACGATCAGTCCAATGCTACGAAATATAAAAACCCAAAACTCCTAAAAATAGAGTCAGATCAAAACAAAAGTACATCATTAGAACTACCTTCTCTGAAACCCTACTAGATAAATAATGAATGTCGTCATAGTTTTATATTAGAGCTATGACGTGAATAGAAAAACACGACATTATGTTGTGGTTTCTGAAGACGTCATGAAATGACGTCATGAAATAAAATCATTACGCCATGTCGTCATAATTACTATATAAGAAACCTCAAAAGCGTAAATGGTCTCATTCTTGATAACATTTCTTGATTTTCAAGCCAATATATTTCCCTTGCTGTTCAAGCCAAATGACAGAAAGTTTTCTATACAGGGGTTTCGGACAAGGTGGTTCTAATGGTGTAGTTTTTTTTTATCTGACTTCTTTTTTAGGATCTATGGGTCTTTATATTTCTTATCATTGGACGTAATCGTCTATGACTTGGTTGCTAGCTACCGCTGCAACCCGGAGATATGTATTTCTTCAGATGAAACTCTCAATAAGCTCAAGTGTTCTAGCCATTTCAATAATCTCCCCGGATCTTTACTATAACTTTCATGTAAAACTAGCAAAACATTTTTTAAGCCTGATGAAGATTTAACTAATGTGTCAAAAGTAAGGTTGCAAGTCAACGATTTTGTTTTGGCCTTATTATAATTTATTATACTATAGTGAAGTTGCGTATGCAAGTTAGTATAGGGAAGAGTTCGATCTTTATTATATCTTATTCCAATGATCGTCTTTTAATGTATAAAATTGCTATAAAGTTCGTTAAAACGATCTGATAGACAATACTGATGGATAGAGTTTGGTCTTTAAGTTATCATATACTGTTAAAATTCTTTCTTATATGAACATTTCTTGGTGTAGTGGTTAGCACTTAAGACTTTGAATCCTGCGATCCGAGTTCAAATCCTGGTGGACGGTGGTTATTAAATGTAGCTTACTTATACTACCATTTAGGTTTCTGCTGTAATTCTTTCTTTTCAAAATTAAAATAGTTGCTATCGCCTAGAGTTAGTTCTTTACCACATCGTAATAATTTGTTTTATAATAATAATTAATTTTTTTAATTACAAAAGGTTTCTATATACAGCAGTTTCCTTTAAAATGAGCCATTACACAGCTCTTTACTATGACAACGAACCGTTTGATTTAATACTTAAGTTACTATGGGTTAAAGTTCGTTCCTTATTGTAATTTCAGGTATTTTTCTAGTCTAAATTAAAAGATTAAAACTATTGTTCAGACACCATAAATATTTTTTCAGTTTATAACTTTAGCGGTTCTGAACTAAAAACGAAAATAAAATAAAAATTAATTTTTTCAATTTTTACGTCACGTCGCTAATTAAGTCATATATGGTTATTAGTACACAATATTCGTTCTTTATTATAATCGTCTCTTACTAGGTTGCTAGCTACCGCTGCAACCCGGATAATGAGCCATTGAACAACTCTCTACAATGTTCCAGTGCCATGCTATCTGTTGAATTACTAACCTATACTATAATTAAGTGGCGTATAAAATTTAGTATAGGTAAGAGGTCGTTCTTTATTATATTCTCTGTAATGTTCATCATTACCATACCGTTCTTTTGCTCTCTCAATTATTACTTCTCGATACGCCTGGTCGGTTGAATACCTTTTTTTGCTCTCTCAATTATTACTTCTCGATACACCTGGTCGGTTGAATACCTTTGCTTTTTTCTTTTCAAGTTACTATCTCTGTTGTTTGTGTAGTACTCTTTCTTCAACTTGCGTATAGCCTGCTTTGATCTAACCATTATTCTAATCAAGAATGAGAGAATTTTCAGTTTTGACTTTCCTTATATACTAATTATGACGTCACTCTATTCACGTCATAGCTCTAATATAAAACTATGATGATCTTATATAGTAATTATGACGTCACTGCATCAAAAATGCAGTTTTTATTGGAAAAATTTATTCTCTTTTAGAAATAATTTATTTTAGTTACTATAGATTTTTAACCCAATTAATTTCCTTTAAAATGAGCTATTGAACAACCCTCTACGATGTTCCAGTGCCAAGCTATCTCTGGATACAAAAAAAAGAAAAAAATATCCCTTTTGACGAGAATAACGTGGTTAAAGTCAATTTTCTTGATTTTCAAGCCAATATATTTCCATTGCTGTTCAAGCCAAGGGACAGAAAGTTTCCTATACAGGGGTTTCGGACAAGGCGGTTCTAATGGTGTACTTTTTGTTTTGATCTGACTCCTTTTTTAGGAGCTATGGGTTTTTATATTTCTTAACATTGGACGTGATCGTCTCTTACTAGGTTGCTAGCTACCGCTGCAACCCGGATAATGGTTAGATCAAAGCAGGCTTCACGCAAGTTAAAAAACAGTACTACAAAAAAACAGAGATAGCATCTTGAAAAGAGAAAAGCAAAGGTATTCAACGGATTTATAATAAAGAACGACCTATTGCCAATGCAAAATTTTATACGCAACTTACTTATAGTATAAGTTAGTAATTCCACAGAAGGCTTGGCATTGGAACATTGTAGAGAGTTGTTCAATAGCTCATTTTAAAGGAAAATAATGGGGATAAGAACTTTTTGTAATTACAACAAAATATTTTTAAAATCTAATCATTTTTTTACAAAAAACTGCATATTTCACATTAAAGATTGATCAGTAACGACCATAATCGTATACCAGTGGCAGTATTTAAACCTGCGCCTCCAAAGAGACTGGTGGCTAACACCAGCACCTTGGACCACTCGGCCACGTTGCTTCTCATAACTATATAGGTGAAACCGGGTTTCAGCAGTAGCTAGCAGACTAGTAAGAGACGTTCACGCCCAATGCTAAGAAATATAAAAACCCAGAACTCCTAAAAATAGATTACATTAAAGGACGAACTATGGTTAGCAGGGACTGATATTTTTAATTAGATTTCATTTATCCTGGCTGCAGTGGTAGCTAGCAGCCTATTAAGCGACGATCAGGATCGTCTCTTACTACTAAAAAGAAGAAAAATCCGTAGGCTTTTTCCTGTTTGTAATCAAACAGTTCATAATCTGGGTTGTAGCGGTAGCTAGCTATCCGGGTTGCAGCGGTAGCTAGCAACCTAGTAAGAGACGATCACGTCCAATTTTAAGAAATCCGGGTTGCAGCGGTAGCTAGCAACCTAGTAAGAGACGATTACTTCCAATGTTAAGAAATATAAAAACTCCTAAATCCTAAAAATAGACTGCAACATTCTGCCTAAAGGGGATATTTTTTTCTTTTCCTTCTTCTTTTCCACACATAGCTTGGCACTGGAACATCGTAGAAAGTTGTTCAATGGCTCATTTTAAAGGAAAGTAATTGGGTTAAAAACCTTTTGTAACTAAAATAAATTATGTCCAAGAGAGAATAAATTTTTGAATTAAAAACTGCATTTTTGATGTCTTTTCATACTGCAGTCTTTTCAAAGATATTTGATTTTTCTACATAAATCATAATCGTATACTAGCGGTAAGATTTGAACCCACGCCTCCGAAGAGACTGGTGGCTAACACCAGCGCCTTGGACCACTCGGCCAAGCTGCCTCTCATAACTATACATGTGAATTTGGGTTGCACCAGTAGCTAGCAACCTAGTAAGAGACGATCAGTCCAATGCTAAGAAATATAAAAACCCTAAACTCCTAAAAATAGAGTCCGGGTTGCAGCGGTAGCTAGCAACCTAGTAAGAGACGATCACGTCCAATGTTAAGAAATATAAAAACCCATAGTTCTTAAAAAAAGAGTCAGATCAAAACAAAAAGTACACCATTAGAACCGCCTTGTCCGAAACCCCTGCATAGTAAAATTTCTGTCCCTTGGCTTGAACAGCAAGGGAAATATATTGGCTTGAAAATCAAGAAAAGTGGCAGCTACTACAACATTCTGCCTAAACGGGATATTTTTTTCTTTTTTTCTTTTTACATTAAAGAACGAACTGTGGTTCATAGTAACTGAAGCATAATGATGAATCATTATACTGATGATAACTTTTCCTTAAATAAGTTTGTTATATGAGGGATTATTTATCATAAATAGAGGCTATGAAAGTTTCATCGGTATCATGGCTGTAGAGATGGCTGAAACCTAGTAAAGAACAAAGCATATATGGGACTTATTTAGTTGCCTGATTCTCTAAAATTCGTCTCTTACTATTCTAAAGAAGAAAAAACCACAGGCTTTTTCCTGCTTTCCAGGTTGCAGCGGTAGCTAGCAACCTAGTAAGAGACGATCACGTCCAATGTTAAGAATTATGTTAAAGAACGAACTGTTGTCCATAGTAAGTGATAAATTTTCTAGTAAAGATTTGAGTTGTTTAAACAATCTGAGTTGCAGTGGTAGCTAGCAATGGGGTGTGATCTTCTCTTACTAGGTTTCTAGCTATCACTGCAACTCGGATTATTATAATAACTCCAAACTTTACTAGAAAATTTATCATTTACTATGAGCAACAGTTCGTTCTTTAATATAAAAAAACAAGAAGAAAGCTATGGCTTTTTCCTGCTTCAGGGTTTAGTTACAATAAAGAACAATTTCTGGCCCATAGTAACTGATATAAGGTGGTTTATATTAAAGGACGATCATTAGAAGAACATTATAATAAAGATTACACAAAGGACCGATATAGTTCATCATAAATGGTATTTGTCAATTAGTTTTTTTTATATAATTATCCATTATTATGTAAAATACAGTAATTTTTGGGCGGTTGTAACAAAAAATATATTTGTTAACTGAAACTACAATAAATCCTGAAAATTTCAAATCCGGGTTGCAGCGGTAGCTAGCAACCTAGTAAGAGACCATCACGTCCAATGTTAAGAAATATAAATACCCATAACTCCTAAAAAAAAAAGTCAGATCAAAACAAAAGTGCACCATTCGAACCGCCATGTCCTAAGCCCCTGTATAGGAAACTTTCTGTCATTTGACTTGAACAACAAGGGAAATATATTGGCTTGAAAATCAAGAAAACTGGCAGCTACTACAGCACTCAGCCTATCTTTTTTTCTTTCTTTCTTTTGCATAGTTAGTTTGATACTGGAACATCGTAGAGAGTTGTGTCTTGTCAAATTAGCTAATTAATTTCATCTGATTATGTTTTAAAAATAATTTTTAACGTAAAGAGAGATATTATCCCGGTTTCAGCCGTAGCTAGCAAGTAAAGAACGATGTTGTCACGGTTTATTATTTATTTTTCCATACCAGGGCACTTCGTATCGAAGAAGTTGTCATAGAAATTTCGAAAAGGGCTCATTTGATTGGAAATTGGAATGGCTAGTGCCCTTTTTAATAGTCAAAAGTGATTGGAAGGCAACTAACACCTCTTCTACGCCAACCGTTTTCCCAATCAAAATTCTGAGATAGAAATTTTTTTCAGCTTAGTTGATTACCAGATAGAAACTATGTGGAGCAGTTACAGTAAGGAGTTTGAGGAATTACAGCAAGGATCAAAGTCTATCTTATATTAACTGATGCAACAGAGAAAAAGAAAGAGGTTTGTCGTATACATGACGTCATAAGAGGTTACATTTGATTTAAATAAATCCGAAATTCTAAAGCAAAATACCTGAAAATATCTGAGGCAATGAAATCTCCTGAGGTTAATTACAAGAGCAAGAGCATACTTGTTTATTATTTTTTTACAACTAATTTACATCATTATTCCCCGAAATATTATATTTGGTCACCTGGTACCAGTGTAGCGGAACAAGCCAAGCTGTCGTAACTGAAAGTTATATGGTTCGATCCCACATGTTAACAGGAATGTGTTGAAGTCTAATGGGCTTTTCCAACCATAGACCGGGCTCATGGATTATACAATAATCACAAATAGAGGTAGTACTTGTTTGTTAGTAGTCTCATAACTGCAGCCAGGCTTGAAATCAAATTCTTTATCCGGGTTGCAGCGGTAGCTAGCAACCTAGTAAGAGACGATCACGTCCAATGTTAAGAAATATAAAAACCCATAGTTCTTAAAAAAAGAGTCAGATCAAAACAGAAAGTACACCATTAGAACCGCCTTGTCCGAAACCCCTGCATAGTAAAATTTCTGTCCCTTGGCTTGAACAGCAAGGGAAATATATTGGCTTGAAAATCAAGAAAAGTGGCAGCTACTACAACATTCTGCCTAAACGGGATATTTTTTTCTTTTTTTTTCTTTTTTTTTCTTTTTTTGTATCCAGAGATAGCTTGGCACTGGAACATCGTAGAGGGTTGTTCAATAGCTCATTTTAAAGGAAATTAATTGGGTTAAAAATCTATAGTAACTAAAATAAATTATTTTTAAAAGAGAATAAATTTTTCCACCAAAAACTGCATTTTGATGTCTTTTCACACTGCAGTCTTTCAAACATAATCGTATACCAGCGGTAAGAATTGAACCCACGCCTCTGAAGAGACTGGTGGCTAACACCAGTGCCTTGGACCACTCGGCCAGGCTGCCTCTCATAAATAAATATATATGTGAATTTGGGTTGCAGCAGTAGCTAGCAACCTAGTAAGAGACGATAAGTCCAATGCTAAGAAATATAAAAACCCAAAACTCCTAAAAATAGAGTCAGATCAAAACAAAAGTACATCATTAGAATTACCTTGTCTGAAACCCTACTAGATAAATAATGAACGTCATCATAGTTTTATATTAGAGCTATGACGTGAATAGAGTGACGTCATAATTAGTATATAATTATAATAAAGAACGAACTCTTCCCTATACTAACTTGCATACGCAACTTCACTATACTTAAGATTACAGTATTTATATTATACATCATTATAAATTATAAAAGGTTCAAATGTTCGAAGATACATGAAAATTCTAAAATTAGTTTTGCTTTTTGTCTCCTGGAAGAAAATTTTTTTCATCTCAGTTCAAATTTATTATTGTATCCTGGAACCAAACTTTTTTTGGTTTGTAACCCGTAAAGTACATATCTCCATATTATTGTCTCATAAATGCAATTATTTTAGTTTTCAGTCCAGAATCGCTAAACTTATTATGTAAACTGCAAAAATATTTATGGTGTCTAACCAATAATACTAATTTTGTAATTCAAACAAGATAAATACCTGAAAATTTTAAAATTAGTTTTGTTTTATGCTAGGTTTTAGATACTCGACATGGGATTTTGTGTACTTAATAATTTTAAACCTTGTATAATAAAGATCGAACTCTTCCCTATACTAACTTGCATACGCAACTTCACTATAGTATAATAAATTATAATAAGGCCAAAACAAAATCGTTGACTTGCAACCTTACTTTTGACACATTAGTTAAATCTTCATCAGGCTTAAAAAATGTTTTGCTAGTTTTACATGAAAGTTATAGTAAAGATCCGGGGAGATTATTGAAATGGCTAGAACACTTGAGCTTATTGAGAGTTTCATCTGAAGAAATACATACCTCCGGGTTGCAGCGGTAGCTAGCAACCAAGTCATAGACGATCACGTCCAATGATAAGAAATATAAAGACCCATAGATCCTAAAAAGAAGTCAGATAAAAAAAACTACACCATTAGAACCACCTTGTCCGAAACCCCTGTATAGAAAACTTTCTGTCATTTGGCTTGAACAGCAAGGGAAATATATTGGCTTGAAAATCAAGAAAATTAACTTTAACCACGTTATTCTCCACAAACGGCATATTTTTTTCTTTCTCTTTTTTTCTTTTCCACTGGAACATTGTAGAGAGTTGTTCAATGGCTCATTTTAAAGGAAATTAATTGGGTTAACAATATTTTGTAACTAAAGTAAATTATTTCTAAGATTTTATAATAAGGAACGAACTCTTGCCTATACTATCTTGCATAGGCAACTTAACTACAGCATAGGCTTGTACATTTATATTTAAATTATATTTAAGGTCAATATACTAAAATTTTCCATTAAAAGACGATCATTTGAATAAAAACCCATTACATACATTTGATTTAGTTAGATGCTTGATTGTTTGAGGCTAGTCTCTTACTATTTCAAAGAAGAAAAAGCCTCAGGCTTTTTCCTGTTTGTAATCAATTAGAAATACATTAAAGGACGAACCCAATAGTAACTGGAATCTGGGTTACGTTGGTAGCTAGCAACTTAGTAAGAGACGATAACGCCCCATAGTAAAAAATGAAATAGTTACATTAAAATATGTTCATTGGAATAAAAATCCGGGTAGCAGCGGTAGCTAGCAACCTAGTAAGAGACGATCACTTCCAACGTTAAGAAATATAAAAACACTTAACTCCTAGAAAAATAGTCAGATCAAAACAAAAAGTACACCATTAGAACCGCCTTGTCCGAAACCCCTATAAAGGAAACTTACCACCCTTTGGCTTGAATAACAAAGAAAATATATTGGCTAGAAAATCAAGATTATCCGGGTTGCAGTGGTAGCTAGTATCTTCAGGATCCACTCCTTACCACTGAACTACGGCAACTATTCTTCGACAATATATTATCAAACATCATGATTTTGCAAACAAAATGATGGGTGATGTCATCATCACAGGTTACAACCATCATGGTTGAAGGGGTAGCTCTTTTCTTGAGTAAAACTTTGTAAAATACTGCAACAAATTATCTGGAAGTGTTGTTGCTGATCGTTCTACTTGTTGCATCTTCTCTTCATCGACTGATGCTTATGTTGTATTATATTTGTAACCTCTGTCAACCTCAAGTATTTTACGTCTTGTTGTCAGTTAATCTAGCTTGCTTACCTTGAAAATCTAGGTGACTTTCCTTAACCTGTGACTAAGTTTAGTCAACGTACAGGCATTCACGGATGTTGGGAGTTCTACTTGTAGATCATGGATGGGGATTCAATGTTAAAATGTATAAAAGTATTAATACTAATATGAGCTTGAAACCTCTACTGTCGGTTTCTCTGATAAGTTGAATTTAATCGTGCGATTTTCATTAAGGTCATATATAAAGGAACAATATAGTTCATCATAAATGGTATTTGTCAATTAGGTTTTTATATAATAAAGAACGACCTCTTGCCTATACTAAATTTTATAGGCCACTTAACTATATTATAGGTTAGTAAAGTTTACATAAAGGAATGATATAGTTGATTATGGTAAAGAACGAATTCTAGGTCATAGTAACTAATTTAATTTTGGAAAGATATATAATATAGATCCGGGTTGTAGCGGTAGCTAGCAACCTAGTAAGAGACGATCACGTCCAATGTTAAGAAATATAAAAACCCATAGTTCTTAAAAAAAGAGTCAGATCAAACCAAAAAGTACACCATTAGAACCGCCTTGTCCGAAACCCCTGCATAGTAAAATTTCTGTCCCTTGGCTTGAACAGCAAGGGAAATATATTGGCTTGAAAATCAAGAAAAGTGGCAGCTACTACAACATTCTGCCTAAACGGGATATTTTTTTCTTTTTTTCTTTTTTTTTCTTTTTTTGTATCCAGAGATAGCTTGGCACTGGAACATCGTAGAGGGTTGTTCAATAGCTCATTTTAAAGGAAATTAATTGGGTTAAAAATCTATAGTAACTAAAATAAATTATTTCTAAAAGAGAATACTTTTTTCCACCAAAAACTGCATTTTGATGTCTTTTCACACTGCAGTCTTTCAAACATAATCGTATACCAGCGGTAAGAATTGAACCCACGCCTCTGAAGAGACTGGTGGCTAACACCAGTGCCTTGGACCACTCGGCCAGGCTGCCTCTCATAAATAAATATATATGTGAATTTGGGTTGCAGCAGTAGCTAGCAACCTAGTAATAGACGATCAGTCCAATGCTAAGAAATATAAAAACCCAAAACTCCTAAAAATAGAGTCAGATCAAAACAAAAGTACATCATTAGAAATACCTTGTCTGAAACCCTACTAGATAAATAATGAACGTCATCATAGTTTTATATTAGAGCTATGACGTGAATAGAGTGACGTCATAATTAGTATATAAGGAAAGTCAAAACTGAAAATTCTTTCATTCTTGATTAGAATAATGGTTAGATCAAAGCAGGCTATACGCAAGTTGAAGAAAGAGTACTACACAAACAACAGAGATAGTAACTTGAAAAGAAAAAAGCAAAGGTATTCAACCGACCAGGTGTATCGAGAAGTAATAATTGAGAGAGCAAAACAAAGGTATTCAACCGACCAGGCGTATCGAGAAGTAATAATTGAGAGAGCAAAAGAAAACAGCAAGATGTGTTATCACAATGATGAAGATTATAGACATGCAAAAATTTAGACAGCCAAACAAAAGATCAAGGAACGGTATGGTAATGATGAACATTACAGAGAAGCAAGAATTGAGCAGGCTAAAAAAAAGATCAAGGAGCGTTATCACAATGATAAACTTTATAGAGAAGCAACAATTGAGCAGGATAGACAAAAGAGCAGGGAAGGTTATCACAATGATGAAGATTATAGACATGCAAAAATTGAGACAGCCAAACAAAAGATCAAGGAACGGTATGGTAATGATGAACATTACAGAGAAGCAAGAATTGAGCAGGCTAGACAAAAGAGCAGGGAACGGTATGATAATGATGAAGATTACCGAAACAAACATAAGAAAAAAGTTGCTACCAGAATAATGGGTAGATACTGGGGTGACAAAAGCTATAATGAAAAAATTAAATTCTCTGCGAGGTTGTACCGAAGAACGCATAAGGACAAAGGGAAAAATTACATTCAGAAATACAAGAAGATGGCAAAAATGCAGGCTGATCTTCGTAAATTGAGAAACATTTTACGCATGTTTTACCAGGATCACGAAAAGTATTCAAAATTACAGATTAAAATTCTCTTTGAAAGAGCGGATGCTGTTGAAAAGTCGGCTAGAAATTCCTTGGCAAAGCTTCATAGTAATATCCAAAAGAAATGTTGTCAGTTTAATGAAAAGCTTCCAAGGTATGGATTGGCAACTGCGGAACAGTTTACAGATGCAATGGAAAATGTTTTACAGTAAAGAACGATCTCTCGCCCATATCAGGTTTGTAGCGGTAGCTAGCAACCTAGTAAGAGACGATCACCTCCAATGTTAAGAAATATAAAACCCCCCAACTCCTTAAAAAAGAGTCAAATCAAAACAAAAAGTACACCTATAGAACCGCCTTGTCCGAAACCTCTATAAAGGAAACTTACCGCCCTTTGGCTTGAATAACAAAGAAAATATATTGGCTTGATAATCAAGAAAATTGACTTTTACCACGTTATTCTCCACAAACGGGATATTTTTTTCTTTCCGCTTGATTTTCCTCCTCAGCTAGCTGGGCACTGGAAAATCATAGAGAGCTGTATAATAGCTCATTTTAAAGGAAATTGCTACATCTAGTGCGTTTTGTAATTAAAAATAAAATACTTTTTAAAGTAGTTACAGTAAAGAACGACTATAGTAACTGTTATATGGTAGTTCCAGGGGTAGTTACTTGAGGTTCGTCTCTTACTATTTCAAAGAAGAAAAAGCCGTAGGCTTTTTCCTGTTTGTAATGATATAGTATTCTTCAAAAGTTACAAGCCTGAGAAAATTTGCCTTATTTAAAAAAGCGAAACACACACTAAAAACTATAGAATCTTAATGAAAATCTTGCCATCATATTCAGCGTATTAGACAACTTTACAATGCAACAGAGCTCATAACTTTTTGTATTCGGATCCGGGTTGCAGTGGTTTACATAAAGGACCGATATAGTTCATCATTATAGTAATTCTTTATTTTATTTATGATGAACTATATCGGTCCTTTATGTAATAACGGGGTTCGATTCCCCGTCAGTGAGAACTTTTTTAAAATAAAGAACGACCTCTTGCCTATAATAAATTTTATAGGCCACTTAACTATAGTATAGGCTAGTACAGTTATATTTAAGGTCAATATGTTAAAATTTTTATAATAAAGAACGACCTCTTGCCTATACTAAATTTTATACGTTACAATAAAATATTATCATTGGAATAACAAATCATTTTATACATTCGATTTAGTTATCTACTTGATTGTTTGATCCGGGTTGTAGCGGTAGTTATAATTAATTTAAAGAACGATTATAAGGAACCATTATATAGATGATGCTTACAGTAATCAAAGGTTACTGTTTACAATGTGTTGAAGAGATATTAAGACTATCATTGGAATATCACACCATTGCATGCATTGGAATTAGGTAGCCACTTGATTGTTTGAGGTTCGTCTCTTACTATTTCAAAGAAGTCTACAGTAAAGAACGATCTCTCGCCCATAGTAACTGATATATGTTGGTTCCAGGGGTAGCTGCAAGCTATCCAGATTGTAGATGTATCCGGTATGCAGCGGCAGGTGTAACCCGGAGTCTCTTTGCTTAACATCCGGGTTGCAGCGGTAGCTAGCAACCTAGTAAGAGACGATCACGTCCAATGTTAAGAAATATAAAAACCCATAGTTCCTAAACAAGGAGTCAGATCAATATATATATATATATATATATATATATATATATATATATATATATATATATATATATATATATATATATATGTATTTCTAATTGATTACAAACAGGAAAAAGCCTGAGGCTTTTTCTTCTTTGAAATAGTAAGAGACTAGCCTCAAACAATCAAGCATCTAACTAAATCAAATGTATGTAATGGGTTTTTATTCCAATGATCGTCTTTTAATGGAAAATTTTAGTATATTGACCTTAAATATAATTTAAATATAAATGTACAAGCCTATGCTGTAGTTAAGTTGCCTATGCAAGATAGTATAGGCAAGAGTTCGTTCCTTATTATAAAATCTTAGAAATAATTTATTTTAGTTACAAAATATTGTTAACCCAATTAATTTCCTTTAAAATGAGCCATTGAACAACTCTCTACAATGTTCCAGTGGAAAAGAAAAAAAAGAGAAAAAAAAAAATATGCCGTTTGTGGAGAATAACGTAGTTAAATTTAATTTTCTTGATTTTCAAGCCAATATATTTCCCTTGCTGTTCAAGCCAAATAATAGAAGGTTTCCTATACAGGTGTTTCGGACAAGGTGGTTCTAATGGTGTAGTTTTTTTTTTATCTGACTTCTTTTTTAGGATCTACGGGTCTTTATATTTCTTATCATTGGACGTGATCGTCTATGACTTGGTTGCTAGCTACCGCTGCAACCCGGAGGTATGTATGTCTTCAGATGAAACTCTCAATAAGCTCAAGTGTTCTAGCCATTTCAATAATCTCCCCGGATCTTTACTATAACTTTCATGTAAAACTAGCAAAACATTTTTTAAGCCTGATGAAGATTTAACTAATGTGTCAAAAGTAAGGTTGCAAGTCAACGATTTTGTTTTGGCCTTATTATAATTTATTATACTATAGTGAAGTTGCGTATGCAAGTTAGTATAGGGAAGAGTTCGATCTTTATTATATCTTATTCCAATGATCGTCTTTTAATGTATAAAATTGCTATAAAGTTCGTTAAAACGATCTGATAGACAATACTGATGGATAGAGTTTGGTCTTTAAGTTATCATATACTGTTAAAATTCTTTCTTATATGAACATTTCTTGGTGTAGTGGTTAGCACTTAAGACTTTGAATCCTGCGATCCGAGTTCAAATCCTGGTGGACGGTCGTTATTAAATGTAGCTTACTTATACTACCATTTAGGTTTCTGCTGTAATTCTTTCTTTTCAAAATTAAATTAGTTGCTATCGCCTAGAGTTAGTTCTTTACCACATTGTAATAATTTGTTTTATAATAATAATTAATTTTTTTAATTACAAAAGGTTTCTATATACAGCAGTTTCCTTTAAAATGAGCCATTACACAGCTCTTTACTATGACAACGAACCGTTTGATTTAATACTTAAGTTACTATGGGTTAAAGTTCGTTCCTTATTGTAATTTCAGGTATTTTTCTAGTCTAAATTAAAAGATTAAAACTATTGTTCAGACACCATAAATATTTTTTCAGTTTATAACTTTAGCGATTCTGAACTAAAAACGAAAATAAAATAAAAATTAATTTTTTCAATTTTTACGTCACGTCGCTAATTAAGTCATATATGGTTATTAGTACACAATATTCGTTCTTTATTATAATCGTCTCTTACTAGGTTGCTAGCTACCGCTGCAACCCGGATAATGAGCCATTGAACAACTCTCTACAATGTTCCAGTGCCATGCTATCTGTTGAATTACTAACCTATACTATAATTAAGTGGCGTATAAAATTTAGTATAGGTAAGAGGTCGTTCTTTATTATATTCTCTGTAATGTTCATCATTACCATACCGTTCTTTTGCTCTCTCAATTATTACTTCTCGATACGCCTGGTCGGTTGAATACCTTTTTTTGCTCTCTCAATTATTACTTCTCGATACACCTGGTCGGTTGAATACCTTTGCTTTTTTCTTTTCAAGTTACTATCTCTGTTGTTTGTGTAGTACTCTTTCTTCAACTTGCATATAGCCTGCTTTGATCTAACCATTATTCTAATCAAGAATGAGAGAATTTTCAGTTTTGACTTTCCTTATATACTAATTATGACGTCACTCTATTCACGTCATAGCTCTAATATAAAACTATGATGATCTTATATAGTAATTATGACGTCACTGCATCAAAAATGCAGTTTTTATTGGAAAAATTTATTCTCTTTTAGAAATAATTTATTTTAGTTACTATAGATTTTTAACCCAATTAATTTCCTTTAAAATGAGCTATTGAACAACCCTCTACGATGTTCCAGTGCCAAGCTATCTCTGGATACAAAAAAAAAGAAAAAAATATCCTTTTTGACGAGAATAACGTGGTTAAAGTCAATTTTCTTGATTTTCAAGCCAATATATTTCCATTGCTGTTCAAGCCAAGGGACAGAAAGTTTCCTATACAGGGGTTTCGGACAAGGCGGTTCTAATGGTGTACTTTTTGTTTTGATCTGACTCCTTTTTTAGGAGCTCTGGGTTTTTATATTTCTTAACATTGGACGTGATCGTCTCTTACTAGGTTGCTAGCTACCGCTGCAACCCGGATACAAGGTTTAAAATTATTAAGTACACAAAATCCCATGTCGAGTATCTAAAACCTAGCATAAAATAAAACTAATTTTAAAATTTTCAGGTATTTATCTTGTTTGAATTACAAAATTAGTATTATTGGTTAGACACCATAAATATTTTTGCAGTTTACATAATAAGTTTAGCGATTCTGGACTGAAAACTAAAATAATTGCATTTATGAGACAATAATATGGAGATATGTACTTTACGGGTTACAAACCAAAAAAAGTTTGGTTCCAGGATACAATAATAAATTTGAACTGAGATGAAAAAAATTTTCTTCCGGGAGACAAAAAGCAAAACTAATTTTAGAATTTTCATGTATCTTCGAACATTTGAACCTTTTATAATTTATAATGATGTATAATATAAATACTGTAATCTTAAGTATAGTGAAGTTGCGTATGCAAGTTAGTATAGGGAAGAGTTCGTTCTTTATTATAACTTAAGCAGCAAAAATATGAATGGTGTTTCATCAAAAATCATAATTTTTTTATTGAAACTAGAGAAATACCTGAAAATTTTAAAAGAAGTTTTATTTTCTATGGTTAAATCCACTTATAGGATAAACGAAAGAGATATGACATAGTAAAAACCAGTAAGCTTGCAGTTTTCAGCGCAAAAAAAATGAACTTAATGCAATTGAATAACCGGAATTACATCTATGACGAATGAAACATTACAAAAGGGACATGGCTCCTTTGTGTGACAGAAAATAAATATAGTTTAAAATATATTATCTGGTCTTTTACCCTAAACAAGATTTTAATTTATGTCTAATATTAATCATTAAGGAAAATTCATCATCTATATAATGATTTCTTATAATGCTTCAAATACTATGGACGAAAGTTCGTTCTTTAATGTAATTAGCTACCGCTGCAACCCGGATTGCTAGCTACCGCTGCAACCCGGATAACCTATACTATAATTAAGTGTCGTACAAAATTTAGTATAGGCAAAAGGTCGTTCTTTATTATAAACAAAATTAAAATTTCTTAATGTAATAAAAATAATTTGTTTTAATTACAAAAGGTTTTTAACCCAATTAATTTCCTTTAAAATGAGCCATTGAACAACTTTCTACGATGTTCCAGTGCCATGCTATCTGTTGAATTACTAACCTATACTATAATTAAGTGGCGTATAAAATTTAGTATAGGCAAGAGGTCGTTCTTTATTATAAATTTCCCTTTGTCCTTATGCGTTCTTCGGTACAACCTCGCAGAGAATTTAATTTTTTCATTATAGCTTTTGTCACCCCAGTATCTACCCATTATTCTGGTAGCAACTTTTTTCTTATGTTTGTTTCGGTAATCTATATCGTTATCATACCGTTCCTTGCTCTTTTGTTTCGCTGTCTCAATTTTCCCTTCTCGATACCCCTGATCCGTAAGATACCTCTGTTTTGCTCTGTCATATTTCATTTTCTTAAATCCTGGATCACAAGACATCTTAGTAGCAATCCTTACGCGTGCTCGAGCTTTATTGCGTTTGGTGGCATTTTTATCTCTTTTAAATAAACTTTTCTTATATTTCAGGATGTTAGCTTTATTTTTTGTGTAGTAAAGTTTTCTATTAGTAGAAATTTGGATTGTTCTATTTTGATATTGTTTTTGGTTATTCTTTCTTTTTTTCCACTCGCGTGAGACCATATTTTTTCAAGATTTAAAATTATTAAGCACACAAAATCCCGTGTCGAGTATCTAAAACCTAGCATAAAACAAAACTAATTTTAAAATTTTCAGGTATTTATCTTGTTTGAATTACAAAATTAGTATTATTGGTTAGACACCATAAATATTTTTGCAGTTTAAATAATAAGTTTAGTGATTCTGGACTGAAAACTAAAATAATTGCAATTATGAGACAATAATATGGAGATATGTACTTTACGGGTTACAGGATACAATAATAAATTTGAACTGAGATGAAAAAAAAATTTCTTCCAGGAGACAAAAAGCAAAACTAATTTTAGAATTTTCATGTATTTTTGTTGTTTAAATTAAAAAATTACTATTACTGATTAGGCATCATAAATATTTTTGCAGTTTACATAATAATTTTAGCGATTAAGCCAAAAAAGAAAATTTTGGTTCCAGGAGTTTCGGTTACTATTGAGACAAGTAGCTATTATTACTATAGAGTTCATTACATGGACTGTTTTATTGCTTCAAAATTCAAATATCTTTGAAAAGACTGCAGTATGAAAATACATCAAAAATGCAATTTTTTTGACAAAATTGATTCTACTTTAAAAAGTATTTTATTTTTAAATACAAAAGTGACTAGATGTTGCAATTTCCTTTAAAATGAGCTATTATACAGCTCTCTATGATTTTCCAGTGCCCAGCTAGCTGAGCAGAAAGAAAAAGCGGAAAGAAAAAAATATCCCGTTTGTGGAGAATAACGTGGTAAAAGTCAATTTTCTTGATTTTCAAGCCAATATATTTTCTTTGTTATTCAAGCCAAAGGGAGGTAAGTTTCCTTTATAGAGGATTCGGACAAGGCGGTTCTAATGGTGTACTTTTTGTTTTGATCTGACTCTTTTTTTAGGAGTTGGGGGGTTTTATATTTCTTGACATTGGAGGTGATCGTCTCTTACTAGGTTGCTAGCTACCGCTGCAACCCGGATTAGGAACATAATTAAAATTTCTTAATGTAATAAAAATAATTTGTTTTAATTACAAAAGGCTTTTAACCCCATTAATTTCTTTTAAAATGAGCTATTGAACAACTCTCTACAATGTTCCAGTGCCATGCTATCTGTTGAATTACTAACCTATACTATAATTAGGTGGCGCATAAAATTTAGTATAGGCAAGATGTCGTTCTTTATTATAACTTTCACTTAAGAGGCTCGGGTTCGATTCCCGGTGTGGGAAAATTTTTAACTCTATAATCTTCGAACATTCGAACCTTTTATAATTTATAATGATCTATGATATAAATACTGTAATCTTCACTATAGTGAAGTTGCCTATGCAAGTTAGTATAGGGAAGAGTTTGATCTTTATTATAAACTATTTTGATATTGTTTTTGGTTATTCTTTCTTTTTTTCCACTCGCGTGAGACCATATTTTTTCAATGTTTAAAATTATTAAGCACACAAAATCCCGTGTCGAGTATCTAAAACCTACCATAAAACAAAACTAATTTTAAAATTTTCAGGTATTTATCTTGTTTGAATTACAAAATTAGTGTTATTGGTTAGACACCATAAATATTTTTGCAGTTTACATAATAAGTTTAGTGATTCTGGACTGAAAACTAAAATAATTGCAATTGAGACAATAATATGGAGATATGTACTTTACGGGTTACAAACCAAAAAAAGCTTGGTTCCAGGATACAATAATAAATTTGAACTGAGATGAAAAAAAAATTTCTTCCAGGAGACAAAAAGCAAAACTAATTTTAGAATTTTCATGTATTTTTGTTGTTTAAATTAAAAAATTACTATTACTGATTAGGCATCATAAATATTTTTGCAGTTTACATAATAATTTTAGCGATTAAGCCAAAAAAGAAAATTTTGGTTCCAGGAGTTTCGGTTACTATTGAGACAAGTAGCTATTATTGCTATAGAGTTCATTACATGGACTGTTTTATTGCTTCAAAATTCAAATATCTTTGAAAAGACTGCAGTATGAAAATACATCAAAAATGCAATTTTTTTGACAAAATTGATTCTACTTTAAAAAGTATTTTATTTTTAAATACAAAAGTGACTAGATGTTGCAATTTCCTTTAAAATGAGCTATTATACAGCTCTCTATGATTTTCCAGTGCCCAGCTAGCTGAGCAGAAAAAAAAAGCGGAAAGAAAAAAATATCCCGTTTGTGGAGAATAACGTGGTAAAAGTCAATTTTCTTGATTTTCAAGCCAATATATTTTCTTTGTTCTTCAAGCCAAAGGGCGGTAAGTTTCCTTTATAGAGGATTCGGACAAGGCGGTTCTAATGGTGTACTTTTTGTTTTGATCTGACTCTTTTTTTAGGAGTTGGGGGGTTTTATATTTCTTGACATTGGAGGTGATCGTCTCTTACTAGGTTGCTAGCTACCGCTGCAACCCGGATCATATATGGTTACTACACACGATTATGACGTCATTGATCCAGATTGGCAATGAAAATGCAGTTTTTAGTGGAAAAATTGATTCTATTTAAAATAATTTTTAATACAAATAGCACTAGATCTAGTAATTTCCTTTAAAATGAGCCATTGAACAACTCTCTACGATGTTCCAGTGCCAAGCTATCTGTGGATCGTCTCATACTAGGTTGCTAGCTACCGCTTCAACCCGGACAAGTGGCTTGCCCAATCGGCCTTTAATCGAAAGGTTGGAAGTTCAAGGCCACCCAGGGTCACTTTGTTTTAGTTTGTAATTAAGCTATAAATAGAACCGTGATACCGATGATACTTACAAAATTTCATTTAAAGTGTCGATTCTTATGTAAATTAGTTCCTATGTGTTGAAGCTAGTTCGTTACTGTAATAAATCTTCGAGAAAACTCAGAATTAAAGTGTAGCTCCTTATCGTGATGGCGAATAATCACGATCAAAGTATAACTTTTTTCTATCTTCTACGAAACATTTGGAATAGAACTTGAAGTTTTCTTCACTTCTTTGAAAAAATATGTAATTAAAGCTGAACTTTTTTCTCTTCTTGTAGGAAAAATTCAGAATCGTTGTATCTAGGGTAAAATTTAGAACCGAACTTTAAATTTCTTCATCTCTTTGAGAAAAATCTGAAGTGAAATTATAAAAATTTAGAATTAGAGTGAAACTTTTTATCTTTATGGAAGATATTTACAATCATAGTATAACTTTTTCTATCTTCCACGGAAAAAATTTAGAACAGAGCTTTAAATTTTTATGTCATTTGAGAAATTAAGAAATGAAGTGGAACCTTTTTATTTCTTGAAAAATAGAATTGATCAGTAAGTTCTTTGGTAATTCCGAACTGAGCTAACTTTTCACAATCAATGTATAACTTTTTCTATCTTCTATGAAAAATTTGGAAAAGTACTTTAAATTTTTTATGTCTGTGAGAAAAATCAGAACTGAAGCTGAACTTTTTTAGTTGAGTATCTAATCTAGTATAGCCAAGAGTTCATTCTATATTATAGAAGTTTTAGTTTCTATGTGCCGTAGTTTGTTCTTTACTAGGTTTCAGCTATATCCAATGAAATTTATGCTATAAGATATCATAAAACAATTAATTAGCTTTTTATACATATCTCATATGGTCTAGTGGTTTTGGATAGTTGGTTTTCAAGTAATTCGCTTGGGTACGAATCCCGATGTGGAATAATTTTTAAAACAAATTCAGGTGAAATTAATTAGCTAATTTGACAAGACATAGGTAAATAAGGGAAAGAGTTCATTCTTTACTATAAAAACCAGGATGATGTCAGTTACAAGTTGGGTTTCGTTTTATGCTATATCATTACAAATAGGGAAAAGCCTAAGGCTTTTTCTCCTTTGAAATAGTAAGAGACAAACTTCAAGCAATCAAGAAGCTAACTAAGTCTAATGTATGCAGTGTTATTCCAATGATCGTCTTTTAATGTAATTTTCCAGCTAACATTGGCTAGATGTCGTTCTTTATTATAATTCAAGCCAATATATTTCCCATTTTCGTAAAAAACCGATTCTATTTTAAAGATAATTTGTTTTAGTTACAAAAAATTTTCAACCTCATTAATTTCCTTTAAAATGAGCCATTGAACAACTCTCTACGGTGTTCCAGTGCCAAGCTATCTGTGTAATTACTAACCTATACTATAATTAAGTGGCGTATAAAATTTAGTATAGGCAAGAGGTCGCTCTTTATTATTTGAACTAAAAACGAAAATAAAATAAAAATTAATTTTTTCAATTTTTATGTCAATTCGCTAATTAAGTCATATATGGTTATTAGTATACAATGTGATAACTCTCCTTGAACTTTTGTTTGGCTGTCTCAATTTTTGCATGTCTATAATCTTCATCATTAAGATAACACATCTTGCTGTTTTGTTTGATTACTTCTCGATACACCTGGTCGGTTGAATACCTTTGCTTTTTTCTTTTCCAGATACTATCTCTGTTGTTTGTGTAGTACTGTTTTTTCAACTTGCGTATAGCTTGCTTCGATCTAACCATTATCCGGGTTGCAGCGGTAGCTAGCAACCTAGTAAGAGTCTAATCAAGAATGAGAACATTTACATCTTTGTCGTTCTTAAGTAGTAATCCTGAACTGAAAACTAAAATAAGAAAAATCAATTTTTGTTATGGAAATTCACATTAAATCACGCGTCAGGTAGTTAGAACCTAACAAAAAATTAAACTGATTTTAAAATTTCCAGGTATCTTTCTAGTTTTACTTTAAAACTTAAATTATTGCTCATATACCATAAATATTTTTGCATTTTACATAATAACTTTTGCGATCCTGAACTGAGATAAACTGGTTTGTCTGTTATTAGCCAGAGTCGAATTGTGCTTGGAATGGCCTATGAAGCAAGATTGTGTGTTTTTCGTCAACCTGCGGCATCTATAGAAACTCTAGTAGAATTTAATTACTTTTTTCTTGTTTTCTCATCTGTTCCTAAAAAAAATTGATCCCTTTGTATCTTTTCAACATATTGTAAAGAGTATCCTTTTCAATATGATTTTTCCGACACAAATCATCACTCGTGCCTCTGGATCAATGCAGACTTGATAGGATTCAGGCGATAAGCCTGAATACTATCAAGAATCCGATAACAACCTATAATACTATAACAACCAGGATGACGTCAGTTACAACTTGGGTTTCTTTTTATGCTATATCATTAGAAACAGGAGAAAGCCTACGGCTTTTTCTTCTTTGAAATAGTAAGAGCCGATCCTCAAGCAATCAAGTAGCTATCTAAGTCCAATGTATGCAGTGGTATGTTATTCCAATGATCGTATTTTAATGTAATTTTCTTGATTTTCAAGCCAATATATTTCCCTTGCTGTTCAAGCCAAGGAACTGAACTATACAGGGGTGAACTATACTTTCCTATGCAGGGATTTCGGACAAGGCGGTTCTAATGGTGTACTTTTTGTTTTGATCTGACTCCGTTTTTAGGAACTATGAGTTTTTATATTTCGTAACATTGGACGTGATCGTCTCTTACTAGGTTGCTAGCTACCGCTGCAACCCAGACTAGGTTGCTAGCAACCGCTGCAACCCGGATAATTGACAAACACCATTTATGATGAGCTATATTCGTCCTTTATGTAACTACACCTGGAACCACCATATATCAGTTAGTATGGGAGAGAGATCGATCTTTACTGTATACTATATAAAAATACTAAACTTTTCAGTTAGTAAAGCCTGAAGTTCATCCTTTATTATAAAATAAATTACAAACAGGAAAAAGCCTACGGCTTTTTCTTCTTTGGAATAGTAAGAGACGATCCTCAAATAATCAGGCAGCTAATTATGTTTATAATTTGTTCTTTAACATAAACTTCATTAATCGGATATTTTAATATATCCTATATGGTCTAGAGGTTGGGATAGCTGTCACCCAGCAGGCTTGAGTTCAATTTCCGTACGGGAAATTTTTACTTATGATGATTTCTTAAGGAACACAATTAAAATTTCTTAATGTAATAAAAATAATTTGTTTTAATTACAAAAGGTTTTTAACCCAATTAATTTCCTTTAAAATGAGCCATTGAACAACTCTCTACAATGTTCCAGTGCCATGCTATCTGTTGAATTACTAACCTATACTATAATTAAGTGGCGTATAAAATTTAGTATAGGCAAGAGGTCGTTCTTTATTATAAACTTTAAAAAGTATTTTATTTTTAATTACAAAAAACACTAGATGTAGCAATTTCCTTTAAAATGAGCCATTATACAGCTCTCTATGATTTTTCAGTGCCCAGCTAGCTGAGGAGAAAGAAAAAGCTTTCAGTTAACATGGGCTAGGTGTCGTTCTTTATTGTATTTGTTAGGAACTATGGGTTTTATATTTCTTAACATTGGACGTGATCGTCTCTTACTAGGTTGCTAGCTACCGCTGCAACCCAGACTTTACTCGGTTTCAGCTATATCCACTGAAAGCAGCTTAGGCCCCATTTATCATAAACGTTATCGATTCTTTATGTAAATAGTAAGAGCGATCCGTCTCAATAGTAACCGAAACTCTAAAAACCGAAATTAGCTAATTTCTTTAATGTAAAACAAACAGGAAAAAGCCTACGCCTTTTTTCTTTGAAAGAGACGAATGTCAAACAATCAAGTAGCTAATTAGGTCCAATGTATGCAATGGTTTGTTATTCCAATGATCGTCTTTTAATGTTTTCAAAGCGTGTTTTCAAAGCGCGTTTTTTCAATTTTTAGTTACTATGGGCTCTGGTTCGCCTTTCACTAGGTTTTGCCATCTATAGCAATTATGATTTTCCAAAACATATTTAAAACTTTTAGTTACTATATGCTTCGGTTTGTCTTTCACTTGATTGCAGCTATAGCTATAACTATCATTTAGAGCTCGTTCTTTACTATATAAAAATACTAAACTTTTCAGTTAGTAAAGCCTGAAGTTCATCCTTTATTATAAAATAAATTACAAACAGGAAAAAGCCTACGGCTTTTTCTTCTTTGGAATAGTAAGAGACGATCCTCAAATAATCAGGCAGCTAATTATGTTTATAATTTGTTCTTTAACATAAACTTCATTAATCGGATATTTTAATATATCCTATATGGTCTAGAGGTTGGGATAGCTGTCACCCAGCAGGCTTGAGTTCAATTTCCGTACGGGAAATTTTTACTTATGATGATTTCTTAAGGAACATAATTAAAATTTCTTAATGTAATAAAAATAATTTGTTTTAATTACAAAATGTTTTTAACCCAATTAATTTTCTTTAAAATGAGCCATTGAACAACTCTACGATGTTCCAGTGCCATGCTATCTGTTGAA
Organism: Artemia sp. Qi Xiang Cuo; assembly: GCF_049724085.1. Classification (NCBI taxonomy): domain Eukaryota; kingdom Metazoa; phylum Arthropoda; class Branchiopoda; order Anostraca; family Artemiidae; genus Artemia; species Artemia sp. Qi Xiang Cuo. The sequence goes on from NC_142801.1 coordinate 17,254,460, forward strand.
TTACTAACCTATACTATAATTAAGTGGCGTATAAAATTTAGTATAGGCAAGAGGTCGTTCTTTATTATAACTGCAGTCTTTTCAAAGATATTTGAATTTTGAACCAATCAAACAGTTCATGGTAATGAACTCTATAGTAAAAATTTAAATAGGCTAGAGGTCGATCTTTACCATACTATAATGCCTTATGTATGATATCCTAATGATCGTCTTTTTGTAATTCTTTATGGTTCCATATGGTCTAGTGGCTAGGATAGTTAACTTTCACTTAACAGGCTCGGGTTCGATTCCCGGTGTGGGAAAATTTTTAACTCTATAATCTTCGAGCATTTGAACCTTTTATAATCTATAATGATGTATAATATAAATACTGTAATCTTAACTATAGTGAAGTTGCGTATGCAAGTTAGTATAGGGAAGAGTTCGATCTTTATTATAATATTACAAACAGGAAAAAGCCTACGGCTTTTTCTTCTTTGGAATAGTAAGAGACCAACCTCAAAGAATCAGGCAGCTAACTAAGTCCAATATAAGCAATGGTTTGTTCTTCTAATGATCGTCTTTTAATTTGGCGTTTCTTACTAGGTTGCTAGCTACCACTGCAATCCGGAATATGTAATTAATAGGTTGCTAGCTACCGCTGCAACCTAGATATTCTTATTTCTGCTACTATGGGCTAAGGTTTGTTCTTTACTGTAAAACTAGCAAAACAATTTTTAAGTCTGATGAAGATTTAACTGATGTGTCAAAAGTAAGGTTGCACGTCGACGATTTTGTTTTGGCCTTGTGAAATAATAATTCACTTGTGAATTATAATTGGTGTTGTGAAATAATAATATGCATATGGTTCTTAAATCATACTTCTTAATGGTCCCATATAGTCTAGTGGCTAGGATAGTTAACTTGCACTTAACAGGCCCGTTTTCGATTCCCGGTGCGGGAAAATTTTTAACTCTATAATTTTCGAACATTCGAACCTTTTATAATTAGAATGATGTATAATATAAATACTGTAATGTTAACTATAGTGAAGTTGCCTATGCAAGTTAGTATAGGGAAGAGTTCGATCTTTATTATAATCTTACAAACACATTTACTAATAACCCTAACAGGCTCGTTTTCGCCATAATTGAAAAACATTACTTTTCCTTCGCTGTTCATAGGTATGCTTGTATATATATTTTTATTGCTGCTACATAAACTGCAATTGCTCCTTCCAAAATTAATATACGAATTTTCTAAGTACGCCTCCGTATATTCACTGTGTTGTCGAACATTTTCCATTGCATCTATAAACTGTTCCGCAGTTGCCAATCCATACCTTGGAAGCTTTTCGTTAAACTGACAACATTTCTTTTGGATATTGCCATGAAGCTTTGCCAAAGCATTTCTAGCCGACTTTTCAACAGCATCCGCTCTTTCAAAGAGAATTTTAATCTGTAATTTCGAATACTTTTCGTGATCCCGATAAAACATGCGTAAAATGTTTCTCAATTTACAAAGATCAGCCTGCATTTTTGCCATCTTCTTGTATTTCTGAATGTAATTTTTCCCTTTGTCCTTATGCGTTCTTCGGTACAACCTCGCAGAGAATTTAATTTTTTCATTATAGCTTTTGTCACCCCAGTATCTACCCATTATTCTGGTAGCAACTTTTTTCTTATGTTTGTTTCGGTAATCTATATCGTTATCATACCGTTCCTTGCTCTTTTGTTTCGCTGTCTCAATTTTCCCTTCTCGATACCCCTGATCCGTAAGATACCTCTGTTTTGCTCTGTCATATTTCATTTTCTTAAATCCTGGATCACAAGACATCTTAGTAGCAATCCTTACGCGTGCTCGAGCTTTATTGCGTTTGGTGGCATTTTTATCTCTTTTAAATAAACTTTTCTTATATTTCAGGATGTTAGCTTTATTTTTTGTGTAGTAAAGTTTTCTATTAGTAGAAATTTGGATTGTTCTATTTTGATATTGTTTTTGGTTATTCTTTCTTTTTTTCCACTCGCGTGAGACCATATTTTTTCAAGATTTAAAATTATTAAGCACACAAAATCCCGTGTCGAGTATCTAAAACCTAGCATAAAACAAAACTAATTTTAAAATTTTCAGGTATTTATCTTGTTTGAATTACAAAATTAGTATTATTGGTTAGACACCATAAATATTTTTGCAGTTTAAATAATAAGTTTAGTGATTCTGGACTGAAAACTAAAATAATTGCAATTATGAGACAATAATATGGAGATATGTACTTTACGGGTTACAGGATACAGTAATAAATTTGAACTGAGATGAAAAAAAAATTTCTTCCAGGAGACAAAAAGCAAAACTAATTTTAGAATTTTCATGTATTTTTGTTGTTTAAATTAAAAAATTACTATTACTGATTAGGCATCATAAATATTTTTGCAGTTTACATAATAATTTTAGCGATTAAGCCAAAAAAGAAAATTTTGGTTCCAGGAGTTTCGGTTACTATTGAGACAAGTAGCTATTATTACTATAGAGTTCATTACATGGACTGTTTTATTGCTTCAAAATTCAAATATCTTTGAAAAGACTGCAGTATGAAAATACATCAAAAATGCAATTTTTTTGACAAAATTGATTCTACTTTAAAAAGTATTTTATTTTTAAATACAAAAGTGACTAGATGTTGCAATTTCCTTTAAAATGAGCTATTATACAGCTCTCTATGATTTTCCAGTGCCCAGCTAGCTGAGCAGAAAGAAAAAGCGGAAAGAAAAAAATATCCCGTTTGTGGAGAATAACGTGGTAAAAGTCAATTTTCTTGATTTTCAAGCCAATATATTTTCTTTGTTATTCAAGCCAAAGGGAGGTAAGTTTCCTTTATAGAGGATTCGGACAAGGCGGTTCTAATGGTGTACTTTTTGTTTTGATCTGACTCTTTTTTTAGGAGTTGGGGGGTTTTATATTTCTTGACATTGGAGGTGATCGTCTCTTACTAGGTTGCTAGCTACCGCTGCAACCCGGATAACTAAACGAACTGTTTAAAACACAGTTAGAAATGCTTTTTTCTTGAGTCGGTGTTCCAGGAATTTGTTCTAAATCATTAGTCTTACAAACACATTTACTAATAACCCTAACACGCTCGTTTTCGCCATAATTGAAAAACATTGCTTTTCCTTCGCTGTTGATAGGTATGCTTGTATATATATTTTTATTGCTGCTACATAAACTGCAATTGCTCCTTCCAAAATTAATATACGAATTTTCTAAGAAGTACGCCTCCGTATATTCACTGTGTTGTCGAACATTTTCCATTGCATCTATAAACTGTTCCGCAGTTGCCAATCCATACCTTGGAAGCTTTTCGTTAAACTGACAACATTTCTTTTGGATATTGCCATGAAGCTTTGCCAAAGCATTTCTAGCCGACTTTTCAACAGCATCCGCTCTTTCAAAGAGAATTTTAATCTGTAATTTCGAATACTTTTCGTGATCCCGATAAAACATGCGTAAAATGTTTCTCAATTTACAAAGATCAGCCTGCATTTTTGCCATCTTCTTGTATTTCTGAATGTAATTTTTCCCTTTGTCCTTATGCGTTCTTCGGTACAACCTCGCAGAGAATTTAATTTTTTCATTATAGCTTTTGTCACCCCAGTATCTACCCATTATTCTGGTAGCAACTTTTTTCTTATGTTTGTTTCGGTAATCTATATCGTTATCATATCGTTCCTTGCTCTTTTGTTTCGCTGTCTCAATTTTCCCTTCTCGATACCCCTGATCCGTAAGATACCTCTGTTTTGCTCTGTCATATTTCATTTTCTTAAATCCTGGATCACAAGACATCTTAGTAGCAATCCTTACGCGTGCTCGAGCTTTATTGCGTTTGGTGGCATTTTTATCTCTTTTAAATAAACTTTTCTTATATTTCAGGATGTTAGCTTTATTTTTTGTGTAGTAAAGTTTTCTATTAGTAGAAATTTGGATTGTTCTATTTTGATATTGTTTTTGGTTATTCTTTCTTTTTTTCCACTCGCGTGAGACCATATTTTTTCAAGATTTAAAATTATTAAGCACACAAAATCCCGTGTCGAGTATCTAAAACCTAGCATAAAACAAAACTAATTTTAAAATTTTCAGGTATTTATCTTGTTTGAATTACAAAATTAGTATTATTGGTTAGACACCATAAATATTTTTGCAGTTTAAATAATAAGTTTAGTGATTCTGGACTGAAAACTAAAATAATTGCAATTATGAGACAATAATATGGAGATATGTACTTTACGGGTTACAGGATACAATAATAAATTTGAACTGAGATGAAAAAAAAATTTCTTCCAGGAGACAAAAAGCAAAACTAATTTTAGAATTTTCATGTATTTTTGTTGTTTAAATTAAAAAATTACTATTACTGATTAGGCATCATAAATATTTTTGCAGTTTACATAATAATTTTAGCGATTAAGCCAAAAAGAAAATTTTGGTTCCAGGAGTTTCGGTTACTATTGAGACAAGTAGCTATTATTACTATAGAGTTCATTACATGGACTGTTTTATTGCTTCAAAATTCAAATATCTTTGAAAAGACTGCAGTATGAAAATACATCAAAAATGCAATTTTTTTGACAAAATTGATTCTACTTTAAAAAGTATTTTATTTTTAAATACAAAAGTGACTAGATGTTGCAATTTCCTTTAAAATGAGCTATTATACAGCTCTCTATGATTTTCCAGTGCCCAGCTAGCTGAGCAGAAAGAAAAAGCGGAAAGAAAAAAATATCCCGTTTGTGGAGAATAACGTGGTAAAAGTCAATTTTCTTGATTTTCAAGCCAATATATTTTCTTTGTTATTCAAGCCAAAGGGAGGTAAGTTTCCTTTATAGAGGATTCGGACAAGGCGGTTCTAATGGTGTACTTTTTGTTTTGATCTGACTCTTTTTTTAGGAGTTGGGGGGTTTTATATTTCTTGACATTGGAGGTGATCGTCTCTTACTAGGTTGCTAGCTACCGCTGCAACCCGGATTACTATAGGAAACAGTTCGTTCTTTAATGTAACATTTTAACATTGAATCCCCATCCATGATCTACAAGTAGAACTCCCAACATCCGTGAATGCCTGTACGTTGACTAAACTTAGTCACAGGTTAAGGAAAGTCACCTAGATTTTCAAGGTAAGCAAGCTAGATTAACTGACAACAAGACGTAAAATACTTGAGGTTGACAGAGGTTACAAATATAATACAACATAAGCATCAGTCGATGAAGAGAAGATGCAACAAGTAGAACGATCAGTAACAACACTTCCAGATAATTTGTTGCAGTATTTTACAAAGTTTTACTCAAGAAAAGAGCTACCCCTTCAACCATGATGGTTGTAACCTGTGATGATGACATCACCCATCATTTTGTTTGCAAAATCATGATGTTTGATAATATATTGTCGAAGAATAGTTGCCGTAGTTCAGTGGTAAGGAGTGGATCCTGAAGATACTAGCTACCGCTGCAACCCGGATAATCTTGATTTTCTAGCCAATATATTTTCTTTGTTATTCAAGCCAAAGGGTGGTAAGTTTCCTTTATAGGGGTTTCGGACAAGGCGGTTCTAATGGTGTACTTTTTGTTTTGATCTGACTATTTTTCTAGGAGTTAAGGGTTTTTATATTTCTTAACGTTGGAAGTGATCGTCTTTTACTAGGTTGCTAGCTACCGCTGCAACCCGGATTTTTATTCCAATGAACATATTTTAATGTAACTATTTCATTTTTTACTATGGGGCGTTATCGTCTCTTACTAAGTTGCTAGCTACCAACGTAGCCTAGATTCCAGTTACTATTGGGTTCGTCCTTTAATGTATTTCTAATTGATTACAAACAGGAAAAAGCCTGAGGCTTTTTCTTCTTTGAAATAGTAAGAGACTAGCCTCAAACAATCAAGCATCTAACTAAATCAAATGTATGTAATGGGTTTTTATTCCAATGATCGTCTTTTAATGGAAAATTTTAGTATATTGACCTTAAATATAATTTAAATATAAATGTACAAGCCTATGCTGTAGTTAAGTTGCCTATGCAAGATAGTATAGGCAAGAGTTCGTTCCTTATTATAAAATCTTAGAAATAATTTATTTTAGTTACAAAATATTGTTAACCCAATTAATTTCCTTTAAAATGAGCCATTGAACAACTCTCTACAATGTTCCAGTGGAAAAGAAAAAAACGAGAAAGAAAAAAATATACCGTTTGTGGAGAATAACGTGGTTAAAGTTAATTTTCTTGATTTTCAAGCCAATATATGTCCCTTGCTGTTCAAGCCAAATGACAGAAAGTTTTCTATACAGGGGTTTTGGACAAGGTGGTTCTAATGGTGTAGTTTTTTTTTATCTGACTTCTTTTTTAGGATCTACGGGTCTTTATATTTCTTATCATTGGACGTGATCGTCTATGACTTGGTTGCTAGCTACCGCTGCAACCCGGAGGTATGTATGTCTTCAGATGAAACTCTCAATAAGCTCAAGTGTTCTAGCCATTTCAATAATCTCCCCGGATCTTTACTATAACTTTCATGTAAAACTAGCAAAACATTTTTTAAGCCTGATGAAGATTTAACTAATGTGTCAAAAGTAAGGTTGCAAGTCAACGATTTTGTTTTGGCCTTATTATAATTTATTATACTATAGTGAAGTTGCGTATGCAAGTTAGTATAGGGAAGAGTTCGATCTTTATTATAAATTTTATTATTGTATTTTCATCCACAGAAACTCTAATATTGCCATCACCGTAAATGAAGTCTTGACTATTATTACGACAGAGTCTACTTGACACTTCTTCTATGTGATGACTTAGTTCCTTGTACGAGCCCTCGACTTTTAGTAGATTAATATGTTGTATAATCTTACATTTTGATACTGCCTTATATACGCTATTAATGAAACAGTTCAAGACAGGAAAATGTGGAGCTAGTGCCCTTAGAGAACGCAAATAGCTCTGACATCCCTCATTTGGGCTACAGTATAACGAATGCCCATGCTTTCTTGTGTCCCTGTAATTGATTTCACAATAATCCAAGCCGCCAAGGTAGAAATTAACCACTTTGTCAGTTGAAAATTTTAATGCTATATTGTTTTCAAGGATATCAAAAAGAATTTGACATAATTCAATATCCGTCGGATAGAGCTTGCAGATATCAGGGTGACATTGCCAAGTAACCTGCTGCCCAATTTTTGGTTTTGAATTTTTACTCAGATTGTTATAGGTGACTTCAGCCATCATAATTTCCTTGTCAGATCTAGTTTTAGAGCATTTTTCAATAGTTGTCTCGTACTTTTCAGGACAGTGTGTTCTACTACACAGAGAATTTTTTGCCAAATATTCAGTAGAACTAAACGAACTGTTTAAAACACAGTTAGAAATGCTTTTTTCTTGAGTCGGTGTTCCAGGAATTTGTTCTAAATCATTAGTCTTACAAACACATTTACTAATAACCCTAACAGGCTCGTTTTCGCCATAATTGAAAAACATTGCTTTTCCTTTGCTGTTGATAGGTATGCTTGTATATATATTTTTATTGCTGCTACATAAACTGCAATTGCTCCTTCCAAAATCAATATACGAATTTTCTAAGAAGTACGCCTCCGTATATTCACTGTGTTGTCGAACATTTTCCATTGCATCTATAAACTGTTCCGCAGTTGCCAATCCATACCTTGGAAGCTTCTCGTTAAACTGACAACATTTCTTTTGGATATTGCCATGAAGCTTTGCCAAAGCATTTCTAGCCGACTTTTCAACAGCATCCGCTCTTTCAAAGAGAATTTTAATCTGTAATTTCGAATACTTTTCGTGATCCCGATAAAACATGCGTAAAATGTTTCTCAATTTACAAAGATCAGCCTGCATTTTTGCCATCTTCTTGTATTTCTGAATGTAATTTTTCCCTTTGTCCTTATGCGTTCTTCGGTACAACCTCGCAGAGAATTTAATTTTTTCATTATAGCTTTTGTCACCCCAGTATCTACCCATTATTCTGGTAGCAACTTTTTTCTTATGTTTGTTTCGGTAATCTATATCGTTATCATACCGTTCCTTGCTCTTTTGTTTCGCTGTCTCAATTTTCCCTTCTCGATACCCCTGATCCGTAAGATACCTCTGTTTTGCTCTGTCATATTTCATTTTCTTAAATCCTGGATCACAAGACATCTTAGTAGCAATCCTTACGCGTGCTCGAGCTTTATTGCGTTTGGTGGCATTTTTATCTCTTTTAAATAAACTTTTCTTATATTTCAGGATGTTAGCTTTATTTTTTGTGTAGTAAAGTTTTCTATTAGTAGAAATTTGGATTGTTCTATTTTGATATTGTTTTTGGTTATTCTTTCTTTTTTTCCACTCGCGTGAGACCATATTTTTTCAAGATTTAAAATTATTAAGCACACAAAATCCCGTGTCGAGTATCTAAAACCTAGCATAAAACAAAACTAATTTTAAAATTTTCAGGTATTTATCTTGTTTGAATTACAAAATTAGTATTATTGGTTAGACACCATAAATATTTTTGCAGTTTAAATAATAAGTTTAGTGATTCTGGACTGAAAACTAAAATAATTGCAATTATGAGACAATAATATGGAGATATGTACTTTACGGGTTACAGGATACAATAATAAATTTGAACTGAGATGAAAAAAAAATTTCTTCCAGGAGACAAAAAGCAAAACTAATTTTAGAATTTTCATGTATTTTTGTTGTTTAAATTAAAAAATTACTATTACTGATTAGGCATCATAAATATTTTTGCAGTTTACATAATAATTTTAGCGATTAAGCCAAAAAAGAAAATTTTGGTTCCAGGAGTTTCGGTTACTATTGAGACAAGTAGCTATTATTACTATAGAGTTCATTACATGGACTGTTTTATTGCTTCAAAATTCAAATATCTTTGAAAAGACTGCAGTATGAAAATACATCAAAAATGCAATTTTTTTGACAAAATTGATTCTACTTTAAAAAGTATTTTATTTTTAAATACAAAAGTGACTAGATGTTGCAATTTCCTTTAAAATGAGCTATTATACAGCTCTCTATGATTTTCCAGTGCCCAGCTAGCTGAGCAGAAAGAAAAAGCGGAAAGAAAAAAATATCCCGTTTGTGGAGAATAACGTGGTAAAAGTCAATTTTCTTGATTTTCAAGCCAATATATTTTCTTTGTTATTCAAGCCAAAGGGAGGTAAGTTTCCTTTATAGAGGATTCGGACAAGGCGGTTCTAATGGTGTACTTTTTGTTTTGATCTGACTCTTTTTTTAGGAGTTGGGGGGTTTTATATTTCTTGACATTGGAGGTGATCGTCTCTTACTAGGTTGCTAGCTACCGCTGCAACCCGGATTGCTAGCTACCGCTGCAACCCGGATCTTAACTATAGTGAAGTTGCGTATGCAAGTTAGTATAGGGAAGAGTTCGATCTTTATTATAAAACTAATTTTTAAATTTTCAGGTATTTTGTTAGTTTGAATTAAAAGATTAAAATTATTGCTCATATATCATAAATATTTTTGCAGTTTACATAATAACTTTAGCGATTCTAAACTGAAAAATGAAATATATTAAAAAATTGAATTTTTTGGTCTGAAAATACATAGTAAATTCCACATCGGGTAGTTAGAACCTAACTAAAAATAAAACTAATTTTAACATTTTCAGGTATTTTTCTAGCTTGAATTGAAATATTCAAACTATTGCTCGGATACCATGGATATTTTGCAGTTTACACAAGCTGCAAAGAACGCATAAGGGCAAAATTAAAAATTATATTCAGAAGTTCAAAAACATGGCAACAATGCTGGCTGATCTTAGTAAATTTAGAAAAATTTTACGAATATTTTACCGGGATTACGAAAAATATTCAAAATTAAAGATTAAAATTATCTCTGAAAGAATGGATTTGGTTGAAAAGTCAGCTAGAGATGCTTTCGCAAAACCTCATAGTAATATCCAAAAGAAATGTTGCATGTTTAGTGAAAAGCTTCCAAGGTATGAACCGGCAACTGTGGAACAGTTTATAGATGTAATGGGAAATTTTATAGATCACTGTGAATATATGGAGGCATAATTGTTCTTTACTTAGTTTCAGCTTTAATTCGATGATCCAGACTTTATGTACTAACTACATCCAAAGACTATGACGTCATTGATTAATATTGTATATAAAAAATTAAGTTTTTCGTAAAAAAAATTAATTAAAAAAAAAATTAAGTACAAATAACGCTAGATCTAGAGATTTCCTTTAAAATGAGCCATTGAACAACTCTCTACGATGTTCCAGTGCCAAGCTATCTGTGGAAAAGAAAGAAAGAAAAAAATATCCCGTTTGTGGAGAATAACGTGGTTAAAGTCAATTTTCTTGATTATCAAGCCAATATATTTTCTTTGTTATTCAAGCCGCAGGGCGGTAAGTTTCCTTTATAGGGGTTTCGGACAAGGCGGTTCTAATGGTGTGCTTTTTGTTTTGATCTGACTCTTTTTTTAGGAGCTATGGGTTTTTATATTTCTTAACATTGGACGTGATCGTCTCTTACTAGGTTGCTAGCTACCGCTGCAACCCGGATACAAACAGGAAAAAGCCTACGGCTTTTTCTTCGTTTTAATAGTGAGAGACGAAACTCAAACAATCAAGTAGCTAACTAAATCCAATGTATGGAATGGTTTGTTATTTCAGTGATCGTCTTTTAATGTAAATACTAAAAACAGTACCTCAGGAAAATATTACAAACAGGAAAAAGCCTACGGCTTTTTCTTCTTTGAAAAAGTAAGAGACGAATCTCAAACGATCAAGTAGCTAACTAAGTCCAATGCATGCAATAACTTTTTATTCCAATGATAGTCTTTTAATGTAACATATCAGTTACTATGGGAGAGAGATCGTTCTTTACTGTAAAATACTGTAATCTTAACTATAGTGAAGTTGCGTATGCAAGTTAGTATAGGGAAGAGTTTGATCTTTATTATATTTTTATATTTCTTAACATTGGACGTGATTGTCTCTTACTAGGTTGCTAGCTACCGCTGCAACCCGGATTTTACTATAACTACTGCTTGAACCCGGATTATAAATTACAAACAGGAAAAAGCCTACGGCTTTTTCTTCTTTGGAATAGTAAGAGACGATTCTCAAATAATCAGGCAGCTAACTAGGTTTATAATTTGTTCTTTTACATAAACTTCATTAATCGTATATTTTAATATATTCTATATGGTCTAGAGGTTGGGATAGCTCTCACCCAGTTGGCTTGATTTCCTTATGGGAAATTTTTACTTATGATGATTTCTTAAGGAACATAATTAAAATTTCTTAATGTAATAAAAATAATTTGTTTTACATTAATTTCCTTTCAAATGAGCCATTGAACAACTCTCTACGATGTTCCAGTGCCAAGCAATCTGTTGAATTACTAACCTATACTATAATTAAGTGGCATATAAAATTTAGTATAGGCAAGAGGTCGTTCTTTATTATAAAATTACAAAAGTGACTAGATGTTGCAATTTCCTTTAAAATGAGCTATTATACAGCTCTCTATGATTTTCCAGTGCCCAGCTAGCTGAGCAGGAAAAAAAAGCGGAAAGAAAAAAATATCCCGTTTGTGGAGAATAACGTGGTAAAAGTCAATTTTCTTGATTTTCAAGCCAATATATTTTCTTTGTTATTCAAGCCACAGGGCGGTAAGTTTCCTTTATAGAGGACTCGGACAAGGCGGTTCTAATGGTGTACTTTTTGTTTTGATCTGACTCTTTTTTTAGGAGTTGGGGGGTTTTATATTTTTTAACATTGGAGGTGATCGTCTCTTACTAGGTTGCTAGCTATCGCTGCAACCCGGATACGGGTGAAAGATCATTCTTTACTGTAATACTTTATTATGCAATAAATTACAAACAGGAAAAAGCCTACGGCTTTTTCTTCTTTGGAATAGTAAGAGACGATCCTCAAATAATCAGGCAGCTAACTAGGATTATAATTTGTTCTTTAACATAAACTTCATTAATCGGATATTTTAATATATCCTATATGGTCTAGAGGTTGGGATAGCTCTCACCCAGTAGGCTTGAGTTCAATTTCTGTTTGGGAAATTTTTACTTATGATGATTTCTTAAGGAACATAATTACAATTTCTTAATGTAATAAAAATAATTTGTTTTAATTACAAAAGGTTTTTAACCCCATTAATTTCCTTTAAAATGAGCCATTGAACAACTCTCTACGATGTTCCAGTGCCATGCTATCTGTTGAAGTACTAACCTATACTATAATTAAGTGGCGTATAAAATTTAGTATAGGCAAGAGGTCGTTCTTTATTATAATTGTCAAAAGGGTTTTTGTCTGCAATGTCTAAGCAAAAACTATGGTTTTTAAGTTCTAACATTCAAGGAATGATTAGGGGAGGTTGAAGTAGAACATCCAGGTTGTCAAAAGGGTTTGTGTCTGCAATGTCTAAGCAAAAACTATGGATATTAAGTTCTAACAATCAAGGAATGATTAGGGGAAGTTGAAGTAGAACATCCAGGTTGTCAAAAGGGTTGTCAAAAGGGTAAGTTCTAACATTCAAGGAATGATTAGGGGAGGTTGAAGTAGAACATCTGGGTTGCAGCGGTAGCTAGCAACCTAGTAAGAGACGATCACGTCCAATGTTAAGAAATATAAAAACTCATAGTTCCTAACAAAGGAGTCAGATCAAAGCAAAAATTACACCATTAGAACTGCCTTGTCCGAAACCCCTGTATAGTAAACTTTCTGTCCCTTAGCTTGAACAGCAAGGGAAATATATTGGCTTGAAAATCAAGAAAATTGACTTTAACCACGTTATTCTCCCCAAACTGGATATTTTTTTCTCTTTTCTCTTTTCTTTTGTATCCAGAGATAGCTTGGCACTGGAACATTGTAGAGGGTTGTTCAATAGCTCATTTTAAAGGAAATTAATTGGGTTAAAAATCTATAGTAACTAAAATAAATTATTTCTAAAAGAGAATAAATTTTTCCACCAAAAACTGCATTTTCGATGTCTTTTCACACTGCAGTCTTTCAAACATAATCGTATACTTACAATAAAGAACAACACCTTGCCCATGTTAACTGAAACATAAATAGGGATTATGTAATTTCCAATAGTATCATGGCTGTAGAGACGGCTGAAACCTAGTTACAATAAAAAACGATCATTGGAATAAAAAAAAATTGCATACCTTTGGAATTAGCTAGCTACTTGATTATTTGAGACTCGTCTCTTACTATTTAAAAGAAGAAAAAGCCGTAGGCTTTTTCCTGTTTGTATTTATAGTTAAAAAACGAACTCAAGTCCAAAAAAACTGAACACTGTGGTTCATTTATATTATCTTCATTATTTTAGCTAGAATGTAAATAATATCAATTAAGATCGATCGTTGCCACACAGTGTCTTTGACCTCAAATCCTTCGGAGCCAAAGGAAAGTTCCGTATTTGTGTCTCTTATTATTAACAATTTACTTTACGTCGGAATAACGAATTTTGATTTCGTCACTTATCAGATTATGTATCAGATAAAATTTTTTGTTGCAGGTTTGCTTACCTTCTTGTACTGGAGGAAGAATTTATCAATTAGACAATTGATACTTCTCGTCATTAGCGTGATTAGAGTTATTCTGTCACTAATAGCAATACAATCAAACAACGATGCATTAGCTAAGGACGGCAAAATAGCAGTGAAAGGTTTTGTTGCCATTGTTACTTCCTGCATCAAATCCAGATTTTCTGGTTATTATTATATCAACTAAGATCGATCGTTGCCACACAGTGTCTTGAACTCAAATCCTTTGGAACCAAAGGAAAATCATTACTCCATTATACTAGTTGCAACTGGTAAAATAAATATACCATTCAGTTTATGATGTCTAAAACGTGATAAAAATGTGGAAAAATTATCCCATAAGATTAAGGAACAATTAACTTTTTCGTGTCCTCTAGTGATTTTAATGGAGGGTACTCCTTGAAAATACTCTCTATGATTTTCCAGCACCCAGCTAGCTGAGGAGTAAAAAAAGCGGAAAGAAAAAAAGATGCCGTTTGTGGAGAATATCGTGGTTAAAGTCAATGTTCTTGATTTTAAAGCCAACATATTTTCCTTGTTATTTAAGCCAAGGGACGGTAAGTTTGCTATATAGAGGTTTTAGACAAAGCGGTTCTAATATTATACTTCTTGTTTTTATCTGAATCTTTTTGCAGGAGTTATGGGTTACTTTAATTTTTACTACGGGGCGTGAGCGTCTCTTACTAGGTTGTTAGCTACCGCTGCAATCCGGATAAGTTGCTAGCTACGCCTGCAACCCAGATTATATAAAAAACCTAATTGACAAATACCATTTATGATGAACTATATCGGTCCTTTATGTACATGTTTAGTGAAAAGCTTCCAAGGTATGGACCAGCAACTGTGGAACAGTTTACAGATGTAATGGGAAATCTTATACATCACTGTGAATATATGGAGGCATAATTTTCCTTTACTTAGTTTCAGCTTAAATTCGATGATCGAGCCTTTATGTAACAACCCGGAAAAACTTTAGCGATTCTAAACTGAAAAACTAACTCAGTCCAATATATGCAATGTTGTGCTTTTCTAATGATCGTCCTTTAATATAAACTATGGACTAAAGTTCGTTCTTTAATGTAAAAATTCGATGATCGAGCCTTTATGTAACCCGGATTAAAAAATTATTATCATATCTTATATGTAACTTTTATTTTATAAGTCATCGATAGTCTAATGGTAAGTATGCCCACTTTTTACTTGCGAGAAGGGGGTTCGATTCCCCGTCGGGAAGAACTTTTAATATGTTGAATTAAAAGCACTATCTTTTCAATTTAAAATTTAAAAAAGAAACTTGTTTATTTACATTCTAGCTAAAATAATGAAGATAATATGAATGAACCACAGTGTTCAGTTTCTTTGGACTTTAGTTCGTTTTTTATCTATAAATACAAACAGGAAAAAGCCTACGGCTTTTTCTTCTTTTAAATAGTAAGAGACGAAACTCAAACAATCAAGTAGCTAACTAAGTCCAATGTATGGAATGGTTTGTTATTTCAGTGATCGTCTTTTAATGTAAAAAAATATAAATACTGTAATCTTAACTATAGTGAAGTTGCGTATGCAAGTTAGTATAGGGAAGAGTTTGATCTTTATTATATTTTTATATTTCTTAACATTGGACGTGATTGTCTCTTACTAGGTTGCTAGCTACCGCTGCAACCCGGATTTTACTATAACTACTGCTTGAACCCGGATTATAAATTACAAACAGGAAAAAGCCTACGGCTTTTTCTTCTTTGGAATAGTAAGAGACGATTCTCAAATAATCAGGCAGCTAACTAGGTTTATAATTTGTTCTTTTACATAAACTTCATTAATCGTATATTTTAATATATACGGCTTGATTTCCTTATGGGAAATTTTTACTTATGATGATTTCTTAAGGAACATAATTAAAATTTCTTAATGTAATAAAAATAATTTGTTTTACATTAATTTCCTTTAAAATGAGCCATTGAACAACTCTCTACGATGTTCCAGTGCCAAGCAATCTGTTGAATTACTAACCTATACTATAATTAAGTGGCATATAAAATTTAGTATAGGCAAGAGGTCGTTCTTTATTATAACTTTTGTCTAGCCTGCTCAATTGTTGCTTCTCTATAAAGTTTATCATTGTGATAACGCTCCTTGATCTGTTGTTTAGCCTGCTCAATTCTTGCTTCTCTGTAATGTTCATCATTACCATACCGTTCCTTGATCTTTTGTTTGGCTGTCTCAATTTTTGCATGTCTATAATCTTCATCATTGTGATAACACATCTTGCTGTTTTCTTTTGCTCTCTCAATTATTACTTCTCGATACGCCTGGTCGGTTGAATACCTTTGTTTTGCTCTCTCAATTATTACTTCTCGATACACCTGGTCGGTTGAATACCTTTGCTTTTTTCTTTTCAAGTTACTATCTCTGTTGTTTGTGTAGTACTCTTTCTTCAACTTGCGTATAGCCTGCTTTGATCTAACCATTATTCTAATCAAGAATGAAAGAATTTTCAGTTTTGACTTTCCTTATATACTAATTCTTTTCAAAATTAAATTAGTTGCTATCGCCTAGAGTTAGTTCTTTACCACATCGTAATAATTTGTTTTATAATAATAATTAATTTTTTTAATTACAAAAGGTTTCTATATACAGCAGTTTCCTTTAAAATGAGCCATTACACAGCTCTTTACTATGACAACGAACCGTTTGATTTAATACTTAAGTTACTATGGGTTAAAGTTCGTTCCTTATTGCAATTTCAGGTATTTTTCTAGTCTAAATTAAAAGATTAAAACTATTGTTCAGACACCATAAATATTTTTTCAGTTTATAACTTTAGCGATTCTGAACTAAAAACGAAAATAAAATAAAAATTAATTTTTTCAATTTTTACGTCACGTCGCTAATTAAGTCATATATGGTTATTAGTACACAATATTCGTTCTGTATTATAATCGTCTCTTACTACGTTGCTAGCTACCGCTGCAACCCGGATAATGAGCCATTGAACAACTCTCTACAATGTTCCAGTGCCATGCTATCTGTTGAATTACTAACCTATACTATAATTAAGTGGCGTATAAAATTTAGTATAGGTAAGAGGTCGTTCTTTATTATATTCTCTGTAATGTTCATCATTACCATACCGTTCTTTTGCTCTCTCAATTATTACTTCTCGATACGCCTGGTCGGTTGAATACCTTTTTTTTTCTCTCTCAATTATTACTTCTCGATACACCTAGTCGGTTGAATACCTTTGCTTTTTTCTTTTCAAGTTACTATCTCTGTTGTTTGTGTAGTACTCTTTCTTCAACTTGCGTATAGCCTGCTTTGATCTAACCATTATTCTAATCAAGAATGAGAGAATTTTCAGTTTTGACTTTCCTTATATACTAATTATGACGTCACTCTATTCACGTCATAGCTCTAATATAAAACTATGATGATCTTATATAGTAATTATGACGTCACTGCATCAAAAATACAGTTTTTATTGGAAAAATTTATTCTCTTTTAGAAATAATTTATTTTAGTTACTATAGATTTTTAACCCAATTAATTTCCTTTAAAATGAGCTATTGAACAACCCTCTACGATGTTCCAGTGCCAAGCTATCTCTGGATACAAAAAAAGAAAAAAATATCCCTTTTGACGAGAATAACGTGGTTAAAGTCAATTTTCTTGATTTTCAAGCCAATATATTTCCCTTGCTGTTCAAGCCAAGGGACAGAAAGTTTCCTATGCAGGGGTTTCGGACAAGGCGGTTCTAATGGTGTACTTTTTGTTTTGATCTGACTCCTTTTTTAGGAGCTATGGGTTTTTTTATTTTTTAACATTGGACGTGATCGTCTCTTACTAGGTTGCTAGCTACCGCTGCAACCCGGATTATGACGTCACTCTATTCACGTCATAGCTCTAATATAAAACTATGATGACGTTCATTATTTATCTAGTAGGGTTTCAGACAAGGTATTTCTAATGATGTACTTTTGTTTTGATCTGACTCTATTTTTAGGAGTTTTGGGTTTTTATATTTCTTAGCATTGGACTGATCGTCTATTACTAGGTTGCTAGCTACTGCTGCAACCCAAATTCACATATATATTTATTTATGAGAGGCAGCCTGGCCGAGTGGTCCAAGGCACTGGTGTTAGCCACCAGTCTCTTCAGAGGCGTGGGTTCAATTCTTACCGCTGGTATACGATTATGTTTGAAAGACTGCAGTGTGAAAAGACATCAAAATGCAGTTTTTGGTGGAAAAATTTATTCTCTTTTAGAAATAATTTATTTTAGTTACTCTAGATTTTTAACCCAATTAATTTCCTTTAAAATGAGCTATTGAACAACCCTCTACGATGTTCCAGTGCCAAGCTATCTCTGGATACAAAAAAAGAAAAAAAAGAAAAAAAGAAAAAAATATCCCGTTTAGGCAGACTGTTGTAGTAGCTGCCACTTTTCTTGATTTTCAAGCCAATATATTTCCCTTGCTGTTCAAGCCAAGGGACAGAAATTTTACTATGCAGGGGTTTCGGACAAGGCGGTTCTAATGGTGTACTTTTTGTTTTGATCTGACTCTTTTTTTAAGAACTATGGGTTTTTATATTTCTTAACATTGGACGTGATCGTCTCTTACTAGGTTGCTAGCTACCGCTGCAACCCGGAAAAACAACCAGGATGACGTTAGTTACAACTTGGGTTTCGTTTTATGCTATTTCATTACAAACAGGAAAAAGCCTACGGCTTTTTCTTCCTTAAATTAAAATAGTAAGAGACGAACCTCAAGCAATCAAGTAGCTAACTGAGTCCAATATATGCAGTGGTATGTTATTCTAATGATCAATTTTTAACGTAACTTAACATTGGACGTGATCGTCTCTTACTATGTTGCTAGCTACCGCTGCATCTCGGATAGCTACCCCTGGAACCACCGTATATCAGTTACTATGGGCAAGAGATCGTTCTTTACTGTAAAATTTTTTAAGAACTATGGGTTTTTATATTTCTTAACATTGGACGTGATCGTCTCTTACTAGGTTGCTAGCTACCGCTGCAACCCGGATCATATCTTATATATAACATATTTTTCATAAGTCTCCGATAGTACAAAGGTAAGCATGCCCGCTTGTCACGTGGGTGACCGGGGCTAAAATCCCCGTTGGGGGGAATTTTTAATATATTTACTTTAAATATAACTGTACTAGCCTATACTATAGTTAATTGGTCTATAAAATTTAGCATAGGCAAGATGTCGTTCTTTATTATAATACGCCACCGCTTTTGGCTTTGGCAATTGGACTTTTACTAGATTGCAGCTATAGCTACTACTATGATGATATAACCACTCCTCACGCCCATACACGCTCTTTATTGTAATTTTATATTTCTTGACATTGGAGGTGATCGTCTCTTACTAGGTTGCTAGCTACCGCTGCAACCCGGATCATTGTAACTATGGGTTTTTATATTTCTTAACATTTGACGTGATCGTCTCTTACTAGGTTGCTAGCTACCGCTGCAACCCAGATATTACAAACAGGAAAAAGCCTACGGCTTTTTCTTCTTTGAAATAGTAAGGGACGAACCTCAAACGATCAAGTAGCTAACTAAGTCCAATGTATGCAATAATTTCTTATTCCAATGATCGTCTTTTAATGTATAAAATTGCTATAAAGTTCGTTAAAACGATCTGATAGACAATACTGATGGATAGAGTTTGGTCTTTAAGTTATCATATACTGTTAAAATTCTTTGTTATATGAACATTTCTTGGTGTAGTGGTTAGCACTTAAGACTTTGAATCCTGCGATTCGAGTTCAAATCCTGGTGGACGGTCGTTATTAAATGTAGCTTACTTATACTACCATTTAGGTTTCTGCTGTAATTCTTTCTTTTCAAAATTAAATTAGTTGCTATCGCCTAGAGTTAGTTCTTTACCACATCGTAATAATTTGTTTTATAATAATAATTAATTTTTTTAATTACAAAAGGTTTCTATATACAGCAGTTTCCTTTAAAATGAGCCATTACACAGCTCTTTACTATGACAACGAACCGTTTGATTTAATACTTAAGTTACTATGGGTTAAAGTTCGTTCCTTATTGTAATTTCAGGTATTTTTCTAGTCTAAATTAAAAGATTAAAACTATTGTTCAGACACCATAAATATTTTTCAGTTTATAACTTTAGCGATTCTGAACTAAAAACGAAAATAAAATAAAAATTAATTTTTTCAATTTTTACGTCACGTCGCTAATTAAGTCATATATGGTTATTAGTACACAATATTCGTTCTTTATTATATCTTTTAGAAATAATTTATTTTAGTTACTATAGATTTTTAACCCAATTAATTTCCTTTAAAATGAGCTATTGAACAACCCTCTACGATGTTCCAGTGCCAAGCTATCTCTGGATACAAAAAAAGAAAAAAAGAAAAAAAGAAAAAAATATCCCGTTTAGGCAGAATGTTGTAGTAGCTGCCACTTTTCTTGATTTTCAAGCCAATATATTTCCCTTGCTGTTCAAGCCAAGGGACAGAAATTTTACTATGCAGGGGTTTCGGACAAGGCGGTTCTAATGGTGTACTTTTTGTTTTGATCTGACTCTTTTTTTAAGAACTATGGGTTTTTATATTTCTTAACATTGGACGTGATCGTCTCTTACTAGGTTGCTAGCTACCGCTGCAACCCGGATTATTCCAATGATCGTTTTTTATTGTAACTAGGTTTCAGCCATCTCTACAGCCATGATACTATTGGAAATTACATAATCCCTATTTATGTTTAAGTTAACATGGGCAAGGTGTCGTTCTTTATTGTATCTTTATGATTTTCCAGTGCCCAGCTATCTGGGTGAAAAAATAACAGAAAAGAAGATGCTCTAGATGCCGAATATCGTGGTTACAGCCACTTTCTTGATTTTCAAACCAATATATTGTCCTTGTTATTCAAGCCAAGGGCTGTTATTTTCCTAAATAAGGGTGTTGGAAAAAGCAATTCTAATTTTGGACTTCTTTTTTGATCTGACTGTAGTTTTACGAGTTATGGGCTATTTTGTTTTTACTACGGGATGTGAACGTCTCTTACTAGGTTGCTAGCTACCGCTGCAACCCTGAACTTTCACAAGATTACGCCACCGCTTTTGGCTTTGGCAATTGGACTTTTACTAGATTACAGCTATAGCTACTACTATGATGATATAACCACTCCTCACGCCCATACACGCTCTTTATTGTAATTATTGTAACTATGGGTTTTTATATTTCTTAACATTTGACGTGATCGTCTCTTACTAGGTTGCTAGCTACCGCTGCAACCCAGATATTACAAACAAGAAAAAGCCTACGGCTTTTTCTTCTTTGAAATAGTAAGAGACGAACCTCAAACGATCAAGTAGCTAACTAAGTCCAATGTATGCAATAATTTCTTATTCCAATGATCGTCTTTTAATGTATAAAATTGCTATAAAGTTCGTTAAAACGATCTGATAGACAATACTGATGGATAGAGTTTGGTCTTTAAGTTATCATATACTGTTAAAATTCTTTCTTATATGAACATTTCTTGGTGTAGTGGTTAGCACTTAAGACTTTGAATCCTGCGATCCGAGTTCAAATCCTGGTGGACGGTCGTTATTAAATGTAGCTTACTTATACTACCATTTAGGTTTCTGCTGTAATTCTTTCTTTTCAAAATTAAATTAGTTGCTATCGCCTAGAGTTAGTTCTTTACCACATCGTAATAATTTGTTTTATAATAATAATTAATTTTGTTAATTACAAAAGGTTTCTATATACAGCAGTTTCCTTTAAAATGAGCCATTACACAGCTCTTTACTATGACAACGAACCGTTTGATTTAATACTTAAGTTACTATGGGTTAAAGTTCGTTCCTTATTGCAATTTCAGGTATTTTTCTAGTCTAAATTAAAAGATTAAAACTATTGTTCAGACACCATAAATATTTTTTCAGTTTATAACTTTAGCGATTCTGAACTAAAAACGAAAATAAAATAAAAATTAATTTTTTCAATTTTTACGTCACGTCGCTAATTAAGTCATATATGGTTATTAGTACACAATATTCGTTCTTTATTATATG